>NW_017135881.1:723408-771745 GCF_001652005.2 Ceratina calcarata | reverse complement strand
AAAGCCAGCGTCGATAATTAATTGGATATTTCCTTCTATACTTTTTAGCACGTAGCTATTTATTATTTGCATTGTTCTTCCGACGTCTGATTTCTTTTTAATTATAAGAAATGCGTTTTCCTAAGGTACATAAACTTTTGGGATTATACATTCTTAATGTA
This sequence comes from Ceratina calcarata, assembly GCF_001652005.2. NCBI lineage: Eukaryota > Metazoa > Arthropoda > Insecta > Hymenoptera > Apidae > Ceratina > Ceratina calcarata. The sequence goes on along the minus strand of NW_017135881.1, from coordinate 771,584 downwards.
CACATATCGTTAGTAAATGAAAACAAGAAATACGAAATACATATGCGGTGAGCTTGTAAGGCTCTTAACGAACCTGAAAATCCTTTTGCAAGGATCGAGAAATTATATTAAATTTCAGGATTACGAAATAACGAACCGAGAACCCAATTAATCGCTTCGGTTCTTCGACTGACGTGTATGAATACAGGTCTCTCGTGACCTGGCCATATTAGAGAGTTAATATGCATATTATGTTACGTCCGGAGCTAACTCTCAATAAATTATATTTTATTTGGAACTCTCGACCAGGAAATGCACTGATCTGAGAGGGATCCATGTACAGCGGTTTAGAAGCATACAAGTTAATTATTTTCTTGACGTCGTTGCTGCCAAAAAGCTGACGGCTTATCGGGTGGTTAGTGGAAGACCGCAGCTCTGTTTGACGGAGATTGAACGGCGCAAAGGGGTTATTTCGGCGGGTGCATGAAAAGAGAAAGGGTAACGTCGTCCGATAGGATACGTCTATTAACCTTCGATTTTTAACCTTCTTTTATACCATCGAGTAGATTATACTTTTATTACACATAAGTTTAGCATGGACAATATTTCGCATGTATAAAAAGCGATTAGAGCTTGCAGAGACGAATTAAGAAATTGAAGAATTCTAAAGAAATATATTGGTAATAATTGTGCCATTGATACATAATTGTATTTAAAATACCACAGCTTTAATTGTTCATAACTTCTAATCGTATCTGAATGAAACACGCTATTAGGAGCGCAAAAAATCTGTCCCGTCGAAATGCCGTTTGATTCATTGCGATGTGACGTCTGACTCCTGAGATATCGTCGTTTAAAGACCATCAGTTTTTTGGGCGCCACTCTTGCTATTCCCTTCTCGTACAGGTTGAACCTCTCCCTCGCGCCTTGACCCAGTTACTGACCTGCCTCGCTCCGGCCAGACGGCACCCGCGACAGTTTCCCCAGGAAATAACCCTTCGATTCTAGGAACAGAAGTGGGCTAGGATTCAGCACTGAGTGGGTCGCTTAAACGACGAAACTTTGGAACTTCATATCTCGTCAATGGATTGAGACGTCGTTATGGACCAAAAGCAATTTTTCTTATATTAACTATTATCTTGTGAACGAGTTTCCGAAATTCAACGTTATTTTGCTGTTTCTACTTTGTTTCATGGGCAGCACTATTAACGAGATTAATAAGTGCGATCAGAATCATGTATATCTTCTTTTCTTTTGAAATCATTTTAAAAGAGACGAGATATATTTTGTAGATTCCATCCTGTTCATTAAGACATATCTTATATCTGAGAACTATTTTGTATTTAAATGATCTTGAAAGAATTCCCAACACGGTTTCACGAGTTCTGAAGTTTAAGAATCCGGCCCGGGTGACCCGGACGGGCTTCCCCATTGCTTCGGCAAACATACTTTAACTGGAATCGCTGCTAATAGAGGACTCGTTTGTCATAGTGTTCGAGGAGCACCGGTCGGTCGTTTCGAGAGGGCCCTTTTTTTACATCTCCGTCCTTCCGTCTTTTTTCAACCCTCTTCCTTTCCATCTATTCTTCCTACGGCCAGGACAGCGCGGAAATTGCTCGGCAATTTCCATGAAAAATACCAGAGGTTTACAGTACGACCGCTCGAACCGCACGCCGGTCTTCGTCCAGTTTGCCGCGGAAATTACGCTCCCCACTGTGACTCCTATTCTTAACCTTCCCCACTCTGTCGATCTGCAGCTCGTTCGTTCTCTCGCTCGGTCGTTTCAATTTTATCGTATCAGCCACTTTATTGAAATAAAACTGCTCGCCGGTTGATATTCGACTGTCTCGCTTCATCCGAAATTAGATTATCATTGTCGAGCAACTGGAAAGATCTCGTAATTCAGCGCCGACGATTCACCAGTTATTTTTTATTGCCAGTTTTATTAGCGAGGATATCTATAATAATTTTATCTCTCCAGACAATAATCCAAAAAATACGATTATATTTTCTGCAGGCGCTGTACATCCATCTTCTGTTTTATTACCGCCGAATTCAATCTTGAACCGCGATAACACTCTCGTCTCGCCATTATCCCCGGAAAAATACTAAATGGAAACCAACAAAAAAATTCTAGGCTTTAAATTCCCAATGAAACGGTTGAGAGATGACCGTAGATAGCCTGATGTTGGAATCCCCAAAAAATCCCAATTCGGGTTTCGTCGGTGGCTTGACGCTCGGCCGGCTCGGCCGGCTCGGCCCGCCCGTGACGTATTGGTCGTTCGGGTAACGAGAATCCGCGTGAAATACGCGTGGTCGCGGTGCACCGGCATTCGCCGTCGCGTCGTAACCATTCGCGGACGATTTCGTAAATCGCGAATCGCGCACGCTTGATTTACGCGGCCATCGATTAAGAACACATCGACGAAAGCGTGGAAATAAACATTTTATCACCCAAGATCACCAGTTGTTTCAACGCGTTCGTTGTCGCTTTGTACACAGATATATGTATATAATGAATAATACGATCATACGAGTATGGAAACAGGTGTTAATTTCCAGATCGATTTAAATTCTTCCCGTTAGCATTGAGAACGAAAAACAGGAAGGCAATTGTATAGACACTGAGTAAGAATAATATTTATAAAACTCAGCTGTATGCGTATGTATCCCGTGAGAAGTACACCAAGAGAGCTCTTACATAATCCGAGATGCGGGTTATGCTCGACGGACAGATAAGCATTTACAGGGCAATCGATTTATCGGTGAATCGGGCGGTTTGGGCCGACGAAGTAAATTAAAAGGGCAGGTGCACCGATTATTAACGCCCGCATACACCACAACCTTCCGAACCGAGACCAAATCTCCTCCTCATCCCGGTCCCGTTTTCGATTCGGCCGTTCGCGCGGCTCGTGTTCTTGTCATTAATATCAATCATCGTCATTGGCATGCTGCCGCTTTTCCCGCCACCGGCGATGATCGATCGCCGGGCTCCGATACCGTTGCCGTTGCCGAAGACAAGCTGGAAATAAACGTCGATTTCACGGTCCGAATCGACCCCAGCCGCCGCACGATGTTTCAATCGAAGCCTGTATCGCGTATGCCGCGAAGCTTCAAACGTCACCGAATATGTATTTTACGTACCGATTTTAATAATATCTTTTGTGTGAACAACGGAAGATAATGGAAATTATAATATCGCGAAGGCAATCGCGTCGCGGTGAATCGGTGCTCGATATGAAATCAGAGCACCGGCTAAAATTGTTTGTCGTCCCCGCTGTTTGATCTGTCGACGTTAATAACGCTGTTCGATCGCGCCTTCACGCTGCGCAATCTCTCTTTGATCGGGATTTTTTCTTTATTTGATATGCATTTTTACAAAATACGCCGTACTCGTAATGAAACGAAATTAACGTGTTGTGAGTGACCGTTAATTCTCTTGTCTGTTTGCACGAACGTTTGAATCTGCTTCGAAAAGTATCGAGCTGAAAGCTTCCAGTCTTTATGCTATGTTTTAATTAACAATCGACAAACGTTCTCATATACAATTTGTATAGAAAATACATTTCAGAGAAATGTATACTAGGATAGTGTGCGTTTACGATGTTGGAGGAAATTCAGAAAATAATGACAAAACAGAATTAAGGCAAAAAATGTTTAGATCCTCGGAACTGTCTATCACGTCCAGTGGTACAGATGGTATGTGCAGATACTAATGTAGCTACGATACATAAACTCTGAATAGGCAGAAAACAAAGAAGATAAGGGGAGCTAATTTTCTCCATGTTTCCATCATCGCATCAGCCGAGTCTAAATTTGAAAACAGGTCGAGGCTCTTTGATCTTGACGTGGTGCATCCTTCCATCCGCTCAGCTTTTGTTTGCTTCAGCTTCGACGTTTTTAATACGATGAAAAGAAGCTTAAAATCAAGCTAAAGATAATTTGAAAACATTTCCCACGACTGCTCGATGGTTGGAAAAACAATTTAAAACTTGGTAATAAGTCTTCGTTTCAGAGAAAACATAAGACTACAGACGATCCTGATTTAAGAGAAGAGAGCTCAGTGATATGATTGCAACTTCGCTGTAGCTGAATACCGAACCATTCAATTTTTACACGTTTAATAACGTGACGCAGTCGTTTATTAATAACGGCAGAGCGAATATTTAGAATGAAATGCAGATTTACGAAGCTCCGTTTCGATCTCACTGCAAAATATATATCTGACCGACTAATAGAATCGTCCCATCGGTCGGATATTCAAAAACTCCAGTCTCTGATTACTGACTTTAATGAATTCACGTAAATTATATCCATTAGCAGCCGGACGAAACGAAACAATTATCAATAAATGTAACGAAATTCGATACACCCTGGTAGATTTATAGGAACGGTCGCTTGGTCGAAAATTTAAGGGAGATCGGTATCTTTATTCTGTAACATACATATATCACTGGGCGCGGAGATAGTAAAGTAATTGATATCAAGCCGAACGAACGAGGGAGGTGTGGGACGCCGAAGCGAAAGGGTGTGTCGACGAAAAGCCGTCCGAGCGGGAACGACGGAAGGGAAAAGCTCGAAGGAAAAGGAGAAGTTTCAGGGGGTGAGAGAAGAAGGAAAATCCATCGATCCACCTGGTAGGTTTCTACGAATCCACGGAAATCGGTTTAGAGACCGGAAGGGAGCCGCTTTGATCACGTTACCGGCTCGATCTCACGGATTAGGGGGACGATCCTTTTTCCTCTCCCTCGCTTCGTCTCCTTTGTCGCGCTCCTCGCACTCCGTTCCCCATTTTGTTCTTATCCCCAGGCCGCCTTTTCTCGCCCAAACTCGATATTTCGACTTTGACCGTAACCTGCCTCAAGGAAAGCCTCGTTTCCACTTAGCCCGCTTCGCGAATAAAGCGGGAATAAAAATAAACTCTCGTTCGACTTTCGTTCTCTGTTTAGCCGCGCCCCGACCATTGATTCTGAATCTGACTTTCTTCACACGGTCCAACTTCCGTATTTAATTGAAACCGTGAAACGAACAATGAATTTTCATTCCATTTAGTTATACGTTTAATTTAGCACATTTCTATACAGCTTGAATGCAGCTTGCGCGAACGAGTATTTATTTTTTTTTTATACTTCACGGCACTTATCGCGTTTTAGTTGCTCTCGCACAATGTCAAATGCCCTTTCAGGCCATTTTAATTTATGCATGTTCCCTGTGTCTGAAAACGTATCAGACCGCTAAACGAAGAGGAGGATAATTTCAATCGTTGCCCAGGCTCAGATATACACGCCATGAATAATAAAGTACAAACAGCCCCGCGAAGAGTTTCCTTCTCGAGACTTGTCAGCTGGTGAAATAATTTTTGAGTCGCAGAGATAGACGCGTGTACGTAACCAAGAGACTCCTGTCATGAAAATACCACCGGGTCGCATTCCCCAGTTTCCGAGGCATTCGACAAACGAAACACGACGTCTCCGGTAGGAATATCCGTTGACTTTCGCCTTTAGTCTCGTTGACATTTCCTCTTGGTCAGATGGGGATTCGGCATTTGCCATTCGAGACCGCAGAACTCCCAGGACGCTCATTTTATATCGAGCTCGACACGTAGATACGTTATTCAGTAGGAAATTCAAAACGGTTTAACATTTTTTTTCTCTAGAAATATTCTGTACTCGGTATTTAACATTGACGAGTGAAAGAAATTACGAGAACGGACTGATCGATCTTAACACGTCGACTGGCAAGGAATTTTTCACGATTCCGGTCTAAAGAGCCAATTTGATTTAATCATGTTATATTATTAAAAACTTTAATAATAGTACATAGTAATAATCAAAAAGCTTAAAAAAAACATGTTACGAATTATCTCGTAGTTGGTTTATTTAACAGAAACCTCTTGGCGAAAGCCAACTACGAGATAATTCGTGCACAGACACAAATATGGAAGACACATATAATGAGGGGACGAGATAACTCGTAGTAGGCGTCCTAAACAACCTACGAGATATCTCGTAGTCGGCAGTCAACGTGTTAAAAGAGATTGGAAGAAATCGTGAAGATGGAAATTAAGGGGAAAATTCGTTCGTAGATCAGACGAAATCCGTTTGTCTGAAGGTGTCCACTTTCCGGCGTTTGTTTCGCGCGCAATTTCGCGAACAGTTCGCAGGGAATGAAACCGGAATTGCCATGAGATCGTGTACCTCGAAATTGGAGTTATCGATTGGTGAAAACGTTTTCCGGAAACGCTGGGACCCCGTCGCGTATAAACTTAAGTATCGACGAGAAATTTATACGCGGGGCACAGATAACGCCAATGCTTGCACCATGGAGCATCGTCCTCCAACTTGACCATAATGTAAAGTAGAATCGTATGAAGGTGTCGTTCTCTAAGTTGGCTGTAATGCATGCTAGAACCGTAGAGAGGTACGGTATACGTCGTAAACTGTAAGTGCGACAGCTAGTTAAGGCGAGTTTGCGAAGGTGTTACGTGTTGTACAAATTTCAACGAATGTATAAAAGATTGGCCGCGTCGGAGCTTGAAATATTCCTAACAATAGCTACTGCTCATAAATAATTATTATTGCATTCTCACGAACTCATTCTATCCATTTCACACACACTTTTTATATCGTTAACAAAATAGCAAATATTGCGTTTAGTTAAACGTAATTCAAACATCGCTACGGTAAACGCTTTCATCGCCACGGCGATGCCTAGTCACTCTCCCAAACCCTCTAAACATACAAACTCGATCGTCCGAGCGGCCACACCGAACCGTACCATATTTCATCTCACACGCTCGTAGCATCCTGTTCAGATCAGAAACGCATCTATCCCATGCCCGTGAACGGTCACCGTCCCCATAACGACCTGCGCTATCCGATCATCTCGCTACGCAAATCCAGCGTCGTCGTCGTCTTCAGGAGTCCGTATAGTCACTTGGCTGCTGGTATCCGACGAGGGTTGAATTTATAACGAGCCGCGGCGAATTTATGAGACGGTCCTTTCCACGAGCGAGGAGGCGAATCAAGCGGGGTGTTACGTATCGTGGTGGGCTCCGAGAAACAGGGAGGACGGTGAGAGTGGTGGGACGAACCGGCGCCGCGGCGCGGCGCGGGCCCAGAGTAGGTGCAAATGTAGACTCTAATCCGAGCGGTGGTGAGCCATCGACAGGAAGATTTATCTCGACGAGGCCAGCACCTACCCCCTTTCACCCTCCTTCGTACTCGAATGCCCCCCGGCAATCCCTCTACCGCGTCGGTCGTCGGTTCTCCACTGGTTCGGCCCGGGGAATTAAATTCGGCCGCGAGGCGGTTAGCAATATTTTATGTTCCGATTCACCTACGCTCTCTCTCGCCCTGCTCGCTACCCTCCGTCCCGTGATGGCCGAATGGCCGTCGTCGACGACCTTTACGTGTTAAATTCTGACCGATCGGCCGCGACCTCGATTCCTCGACGGGTAAATCGGTGAAACGGATACGAGTCGACAGGCGGAAACGACTCTATTTTATGGCACAGTTTATATGCCCAAGAAGAGATGGTATAAAGGAAACTGATCATTTGATTATTCGACACGAAAACAAGTTTCTCTTTCCCCGTCTCTCTCTAAAGGCAAAATTACTCGTATGACCAAGTAATGACGACGACGTAATTCGGTTCTGTATAGTAGAGAGCCAGAACTCGAGACACACGGAAAATTCCACACATGGTGTCTTTACTCGTCAGTGAAACTAATCGAATGAATAAAATAGCAAGCGTTAACGAACAGCCAGTCCCTTTCTACCGTCCGCGTCAGTTCCCCGAAACTTTGCTAATCGAATCGTGTCTGCCGGAAGGAAATATTAAAGGCCTGTAGCTCCGGTTCAGTTCTTAAAGAAGTACCTTGTACAGCTCTTGCTGATCAACGATGGAATGTTAATTCGTTTGACGAGCAAACATCGCTTCCATAATCAATTTCGGAAGCGGGAGTGAGCAAATTCGAAAGATATTGGATACTTAAAGATATCCAATTCATCCTATAGTTTCCCTCCAAGTCCTCCTCTGTTCATTAAGAATATATTGAATTCTACGTTTCGCCCCATTTCTCTTGTTCATTTAATAAAACGATCCGGGCCATTCGAGTTCTAAGAAATGCAGCCAGCGTAAACGACTCGAAACTTCGTTAATAGATCCCGTGGCTAATAAAAGCAACCGCGATAACCGGTCTGAATCCAGTGACCGTTCACAGTAAAAGCTGTCGAGCAATAAAAGAAGCACGCCTAGTCTCGAAGATTTAGGGGTCGTCTATTAAGGAACTCTCGGGAGGAGAGTATGGTCCCTTCCCATGAGAGCGCGATTATAATTACAAATTTCGAGCGTCCACTGCAGTCGCGAGTTAATTCCGGCAATTGTAATTATAATTTCAACCAAGGGGGAGTTCGAAAAGTTACTCGTCGAACAAAAGGGAAGCGCTACTACACTCGGAAACGTTCAACCCCCCCCCCCCGCCTCCCCGCCCGCCATCGCGTAAAGTTTTCCGTAACGTCTTCGGAGGTGGACAACGTTTGATTAATTTGACACGAGTTTACGCTTCTATCCGACGGAATTAGACTAAACGGATTGGGCCGTTCGTTACGGCGCAGCAGGCCGGCTGATGCACAATGCGAGTACAATTCCAAAGCGCTAACGTGTCCTACGTGGACTTAATGCAATTCTGTCCCCGAGCGGGGTCGAGGTCGGTCGGCTGCTCCTACAACCACCCACGCACTATCGCCGAAACTCGCTGGGCGCGCGTCTCGCTTCAGGCTCGGCCAGACCACTTCCAGCTACGTTCGGCTCTTCAGAGGTTCCCGCCTATACCGCGGTTTCGGCCAAGTCTAACTGGTAACTAAACGACACCTGCCACTTTACTTGAACCACTGTTGATGCTAAGTCAATAAACTCGACGAAAATTACCGGAGGGGAAACTTTAATCTCACTGATTAGTGAGGCTCCGAAGTAATCGGATCCTCGTCGCTGTTAAGTGATCTCCTCGATTGTCTCGCTTTAATCGGAAGATTCCGCTCAATGGAGAATGAACAGAACGCTTCTTGGAAGAGCGGGTTTGTGGGAAACGAGAAGGGATATTGAATAGATCGTTCGGTAGAGGCAATTTGTTCGATCGCGATAGAATCAGGCGTTGGATGCGAAATCGTGAGTTGGAAATTAACGAGAGATTGCCCGCGCAACTGAATTGTTCGATTCGCATGATCGATACAGATAGACAATCGCAATACGTTATTCTCATACTCCGTCTTCAATTTTTTCTTAACTCAATTGTACGACACAGTCTCTACGCTCTAAGTCGCTCCCGAAGAAGTTGTATAGGACTCCAGTAACGGTATCAACGATAAATTGGACGAGAAAGGGTTTGAACACGTGGTGTTGCGTGTTCATTCTTGAAGAGGGATATTCGCGAAAGAAAGCTCAACTAAACTTCCTCAAGTGAGGTCATATGTCAAGACTGGGTAAAACGAACAGCTCGAAAGTGAGATACTGAAAGAATGGGAGAGAAAAAGCGAGATGGAGAGAGGGAAAGAGAGAGAGAGAGAGAGAAAGGAAGAGGGAGAGGGACAGAGGGAGCAACGAGGGTGACAGGAAACGAACGGGAGCAGAGAGATAGAAAGACAGAGCGACGGAGGACCAAGCAAAGCGACATCCGAGACGGAACTCAAACATTGGTGTAGCCTCCGACTCGTGCCCTGCGCCCACCCCCGGTCGCTTTTACTCTCTTGGTCTACCTCTGACTGGCTGCTACGTATATACACACACTTAGGCACACATTTGTGCGGGCACATCGCGGCCAAAGTCAAACTGCGCTACCTCCTCTCTCCCGCTCTGTGTACCGCTCTAGCTTATATTATCCAGTTACCCGTGAGGCTTACAAGCCAAACAAACGAACAGATAGCAGTTGGATTTTATGATTACCAACCCCTAGAACACCTATCCCTCTCTCGTTGCGTTTGCAGCTTTTATTTCCCCCACACCTAGCTCCATTTTCCTATCCGCCATTTTCTTCGCAGCCGGAAAGATCTTTGATGAAAGTATTCAATGAATATTTATAACACGCAGCGAAAGATCTTTTTGGATACTCCAGTAGGTATATATTTGCACATGATTCGAGAAAAACTGATTGGTTCTAGTTCAAGACATGTCCCACAGGAATTTGTTGTACATTTATCATTACTTGTTATTTTCTGATGAATCTTGGACCAAGTACATATTGGTTTAATTTTCCGTTTCTTGCTATGACTTCGGCAGACTTGGATTGTTAGTGGAATTTTTTTTTATTTAATTTCATTTGGAAAAGTTTCTCTTCGAAGCTCTCTCGCTAATTATGAAAAACGTGCCTTTTTCCAAACGCGGGACGAGGAACGAGAGAGAAAGAGAGAGAGAGAGAGAGAGAGAGAGAGAGACGTACCGGCGCTCCACGTGATGTCACCCAGTTCCAGTTAGTTTCTTAAACTTCGCCGGACTTCCGGTCGGGGATAAGACCGCGCATCTGTTTCTCCCTTCGTGCAGAAACTTTCTATGTTAAAGATTAAGGAGCCTTTCTACCGTCGCGTCGCGGAAACTGGCTCTCCCTTTGCAAAATGCACGATAGCGAGAGAATTCGTCGTGACTTTGAGGACAACTATTCACGCTTAGTTCTAACTCGTACCCCAGGAGTCATTATCTCTACACCGCAAGCACCGACTCCCACACGGTTGGTCCCAGGACGCGACCAGTCCGTTGCCATCTTCATGCATTGAACCCTCAAACGGGAAATTAGTTCGGAGTCCACCATCTCGAAACTCGCCACCCCGTTCAGTCTGAACTAGCATTATCTTAATTTCTGATCATCTCGACAACTTCATATTCGCCGTTAATCAGCAAGCCTACATCTCTCATATTTGATATGACTTCAGTTTTTCATTCCTCGTTGACAAGTCGACGGTAAGTTAATAAGACGGTATACTGTCGAGTGGCTTTATCTAGGAACATTACAAGCGGATTTCTGAAATGTTACGAACCGTGCGATATCAATCGGCTTGTCAAATCTGCTTGATACAGACGAGTCGACGCAGCGATTGTTTGCGTGATTCGAATAACTATCATCGACCAGCTGGTAAGCGTAGCAGTTGATCCTGTGCGAACCTTGCATGACTCTCTCTGAGCGGAATGCTAAGATTCGGCTCGCGAACGCCGCCTCGCGCGTTGTTCCATGCTCCGTGTTGGATCCCCACGGTATATACTATAACCACGGAGTACCGCGTTAGAGCTACCGGCTTTTAGGTAGCGGTTCGAAGCTCTCGCGCGGAACTTCCGTAATGTGTTAATCCGACAGGCACGTATCTACGTTGGAGATAAGGGGTCGGCACTGGTTCGCTCGTTTCTAGGGGCGAGATAGAGGGAGCGTAGGCCGATTCCCTCTCCGCTGGATGCGTCTTACGGATGGACTTGGTCCCCGTAGAACGTAGAGTCTACGACGACGTTGTGCCACCGCATCCGCGACGCCGGCTTACGTGACACGTCGAGTTTGCTCGATTTCCCTTAATCGAGTCTTTCGGCTGACGCTGGATTATACGGGCGACGACTCATCCGCGTGTAACAAGCCCTTTCAGCTCCAGAGATCGCCTTATCTACGGCCGCACCGCGAGGAGGGAGAGCCGGCTTTTTGCGCGGCGAAATCGGCCAGCCTCTGGCGAGCAGTCTGCTCGCCCTTTTAGAATTCCAATTACCCCGCGAGAAACTTGCCCGAGTTCTGTGAGGATAAAATTTAATTTTGCACAGACATTTAGCCTCGTTTCCATTGGCGAATTTCATCGATGATGCAGGGACCTCGGTTGTACGATCAGAACATCTGAATGGATCCCGTTTGGTAGCGAAAATATAATAAATTTGAATATTAAACATCGACCGACTAGAATTTATAATACAAGCTGAAGGTGAAATAAACTATGATATGGGTGAATCTTGAATTTACCTTGAATGCTCATCTGAGTACAGCAATTTTGTAATAGGTTTATTGCGATTTATCTAGGATTATTTCTACGTGCGAGCTTTGAAATTTAGTTTCAGGACCAGTTACACGAACATAACATTCAATTACGACGAAACTTAGAAACTTTATTCATTATGCTTTCTGCTTCTCGTTCTATTAACATTTCCGCGGTATAAATTGTTCGGCACGTTCGACCGATCCAAAGTTCCATATTTAGTTGAATTATAAGCAATCCATTAATTAGTTTTCCATTTCAAGAGCGTACCGCCATTTAACGATCAACCTGAAATTACCTAATATTTCTTCAGGAGATATTGTGGACGAATTCGTGCATTTTCTAAACTGCACAGAGTCATTTCCTGGCGGCGAGTTTTCTTGCTTCTTCACATGTTTTCTTCGGGCAATAAAATGAGAATTCTACATTTTTAGATAAACAGCGTCTCCTTACGAGCTTGCGGCCAAGTCTCGAGTAAATTGAATGAGTCTCGTCTGACGAATTTATAAGCCGTACGCGTGGTTCTTTTGAAGTTTCTTCCCGAATACAAATTAAAAAGACCGAAGCGACGCGTTTTTAAAGGCCAATATTGTCGATCCCGCCCGCGACAGCGAGCCGGGTCTCGCGTTCTCCGGTTAAACGACATCACCGAAGGAAGCAATAAGTTTGAGGGAAAGGCATAAATCGACCGCGTTCCCTCGTAAATCTGCTAGAAGGAAAGATGATATTGGCCAAGTTGCCAGGGACTAATAAGAAAAGAACAGGGTACGGGCGGTTGCATTTAAGCGGGCTGCAGGGGTTAAACTTGAACGAGATGAGCGTCGGATAGGTTTCAGCTTGGATTCGACCTAAACTTCGTCGCCGACGTCATTCTGTTGCCCCTTTTACTTTATCCACTGCGTCTCACCCGAGCCTCGTCTTCGACCGTGGCTCCTTGTTCATTCTTTACTCCACGTGAGCTGATTTCATTACCCGCCGTCGAGACGACGATGTCTCGAGATTCTTGCTGGGATACACCGTCGACGAGAGTCTTGGAACGACGTATGTCATACTGTAGCATCACGTGTATTACATCAGAATTTTATTACTCGGATAAGGAACCTCACATGCGAAATTCCGACTGGAACTTATAATCTGCCCGATCGAGTGGACGTAATCAGACAATTGCTGATTGTAGACTAAACAACAGTACATATAGAATATGTCGTAATCACTGCCGCTGGAGAATCATCCTGTAAATCAAAGTGTCAACGCGTCTCCATGTTTAGAGTGTAAACCGACTAATCAAAACTGGACGGGCAACACATCCGGGTTTCCAGATTCATATACAATTGCGCATACTAACATGACGTATGATGTAAACATGCCAGTTGACAGTGATAAACTTGATAAGCCGACCCGCGGTTCCACGCAGGTAAATTAAGCCAGCTAGTGCATCTGACCGTGTCATAAAAATTTCCCTACCGTTTTCGTTTCGAACCGTACGACCGTTTTACGGTCGTCTCGTCCTCCGGACATCGACTAACAATCGATCGTATCTGCCAATACCGCGGGCCCCGTGACACGCGACGAAGAGGAGAGTGGCGGTTTGTGATAGGGCTAAAACTAGCTGCTACCTACAAAACTGCTCGTCCTCCTTTTGCCACGCTCGGGATCCAGTGAATAGAAACCCTGGACCGTTTTTCGTGCGCGTGTGTACGTGCAAAGCTGAACGAGGGGATACAAAGCGCGCCTCTTCTCCTTTTATCCCCGTGGTTCTCTCCAGCGAACGCGTGGCACGAGAAAGCTGAGAAAAGCTATACGACGTTTCAATTTTCGCTGTGGCCTCCGTTGGAAGAACGACAAGACGACTGCTTCCATCCTCGCTCGACGGACTAATATTCTCGGCCCTCTGAAAATTTTCTAAAGCCCGACGTCCCGAGACGGCGACGTTGACGATAAGCAGCCTGTGTACTTACACGTATCCATGGAGCATCGACGAAATCGAACCCATTAAACCTGTTATCGTCTGTAAGCCGGTTACCACGCCGTTAAACTTGCGGCAGATTCCAAAACAGATTGGAAGGTGGTTAAAAGTATTCTCAATTATGAGAGAGGAGTGTGCAAAGTGATAAAAGAATCATCTTTGGGCCTCTTTAATCTACATAGTTTATAGAAACGAGGATAGAACAAGTCTGCTCTTTTCTTCCTTGAAAATAAAATTATCAATTCTTTAGCGATCTCTGTCAATTAACAGATACCCAGTCTAGCAGTCCAAATATTTTCTGCACCGACAGCCGGAGAGAGTCAGCAGTCAGAGATATCTGGTCTTTGCTACTTTCCGGAGAGGCCTCTCGCTCGACCATCGAGACACAACGCAGGGGAAGAAAGACTAGCTAGGGAGCGGGTAGAGTAGAGAAAACGAGAATTGAGAAAGAAAGCAGGGAAGAAAGAAAGGAAAAGAGAGAAATGGAATAACGGAGTACGTCCGGATCCCGCAGGAAACCTCCTATTTAGCCCAGGGTCCCAGCAGGTTGCTCCGGGCGAAGGACAGTTTCCGGCCGACCAATTCGTTAGAAACTACCGCCTGCTCGGACAGTCGGCCCCCTTCTTCGCCTCTACGGAGCACAATGAAAATCTCGACAATGGCCATACAGTATCCCGTAGACGAGGTAGCGGGAGTGGTTGAGAGCGACGGGTGAGACCAGAGCTGGATGGTCAGGATAGCGGTGCGAGTGAAACAGAGGGCGGGAGGAAGAGGGAAACCATGGAGAACGAGCGTGTGTGTTTGTGCGCCCGTTCAAGAACGAGAGAGATGAGAGTTCGTTGTCTCGTATCGACGACGCCAGGAACGTTTTGGTACCGACGAAAGTACGTCGCGTCGCCGAGGGGTTGCCGGAGAACACTGAGAATAGTCGCTCGGAGGAACTTCATTTCGCAATAAATGCAATATAACTTTCCGTTCGTACGACCCCCGGCTCCGCCCCCCTCACCCGTTCCCGTCCGCCACTTTTCTGTTCCACGGCCGAAAATATCTCGTGGTAAATGAAACGGACAAATTCCAGCAACTTTCAGCCTCTCCCCCTCTCGCGACGCCTTTTCATGACCGGGGAACGTGAACTCGCCGGATGAAAGTGGAGCCAAGTCGTTGTTCGTCGCGGATAAAAGCGACGTCGTGCCGTGTTCGGTTCAACGTTCACGTGGAACGATCCTTTTTTTCTGTCCCCCGGTTCCGCGCCGAGCAACCTCTTCCACTTCCAACTCTCCTCCGTTTCCCGTCTTCGGTTAACTTCCTTCACCCCATCTTTTATTGGTCGCGCTCGATTAGCCGCTCCCCGCTGCTTTTCACGCGGTGACATTTCGTTGCCGATCGGTTTCCGCGTTCCCTCGAATCACCTCGATTATGGGAATCGGTTGATACAGGGAGGGAATTCAAGGGTCTCGCGGTCTCACACAACTTTCCGACTATGGCCATTCCGTGGAGTTTATGGAAAAAGAAAGTCGCGCAAAGGGACGATAACACCGAATTCTTGACTCCCCTGTTCTTCCTAAACGCTGCCGTGAAACAAGTAAAATAGACGCAATATATCCTACGGCTTCTCCGTTTACCTTTCACTGTTGCTTCACTGTTCATAAGATTTTCTCTATGTACAAATTCCTCCCAAGGACTTGTCTATAAATAAACTAAAAGAAGAGGGGCAAGAATCTCCTCAAAGGAATTCGCGACGCGGGTAATGGTTAAACGATGGATCCACCGGTCTTTGATCGTGCAGGCGATTTCGTGCATAAAAACTGCGCCCATTTATAGGCGCGCACGTTCTAGACTTTCAAAATGCGACCACACAGAGAATTTTCAACGGGAAGAGGGAAGAGAGCGTGGGGATGGCGAGAGAAAGAGACTCCGTTGAAAAGTGAAAGAGCAAGTCAGGCGAGCCGGAAGGTACAGGGAATTTCTTTGGCGTTGGCTGCGTGGCTTGTCCGGCATCGTTTTCCCTTTATCTAGAAAATCTGCAATCCCATCACCCTCCTCGGGCTCCGAGCCTCATTCCCAGCGTCCATCCCTCTGGACGCGTTTTATTAAATAAATACCTGAACCCTCTCGGTTAGCTAGCTAGGTGAGCGGGGGTGCCTGGCTAACAGAAAAGTGTTCTTTTACTCGGCAAAGGGAAAACGCGATGAGTTGGTTCCGCTTTGAACCATCAGGTTTCGGTAACCACCACCATCGGAGGAATAAGGAAAAAAATACCCCGACCACGACCAACAACCTGTGCGCCTGCGGCACCGAACGTCTTCCTTTTCGACAGCCCTTGATCGTTCCTTCTGTGCTTTTGACTTTCGATGATAATCTCATTCCGTTCCCTAATCGTTCTCTAATTGAAGACCAAATGCTGTAAATTAATCGTTAAAGCAATTGAGTCAGGGATCTGTATTTATCAGAGAGTTCGTTTATTTATTACTTTCAAGGCAGTTCTTGGTTCAATTTTCTGATAGATGATTTTATTAAATTATTTATTCGCAGTATCCTGTATCTAATCTCCAATTCCTCATAGGAGGTGTTATTGCGAGATAACAAAGGATCAACTGTGCAACTAATCGAATTGAGCAATGCATCAAAGGAAAGAGTATTGCTGTCCCGCGAAGCTTAATAGTTGCGCATACACTGTTCCTACCGCGTACTGAATATATTTCACGTTAGAACGGATTTCTGAACAGTATGAAAATATGTATATACGCCTGTTCACGGAGTTCAGCTGTTGGCATTTACCGCGCGTTGTATAGCACCGGCATGCATCTTCCCTGCAAACATCGTATATATTCCACTTCGTAGGCGTATCAACAATATTCGACGATCATTTCAATGCGCCGCGACCGTAATAACGCGTATCGGCAGCGCCCGTCCGGTCATTGAAATATCGTTGAAATAATTACACCGGCGCGTAAATCGCTGCCAACGGTCGCTGTAATCGCAAGAGAAATTGACTGCCACTTTGTAACCGCGTCAACAATTAGCGAACAGATAGAAGCTGGTTGAAATCTAACAAGTGAAACGACTCGATGCTCTTTCATATTTCCTTTGTACTTTTCGACTTGATCAAAGGGGAGATGGCAACGAGACGACACAATTCGTCCAGGGGAAGTCGTGGCCGTGAGTACTCGAGAATTCGACGTAGCTGGCTCGTAAATTTCACGGGCTCTTAATTAAAGAGGTCACGCGAAGATCCTCGGAATGGTTCCATGAAAATATGGAACGACTGGGAGAAGTCTATTGGTAACCGTTGCTCGTCTCGGTTGCATTCAATCCTGACTCTAGTCCCTTAAATAATTCTAGATACGGGAACAACGCGGATGGCTCGGAGGAAAGGGAGGATTCTTTGGCGGTGCCGCGTGGACCATTAAACTTTTTAAAAGAATTAACGAATTTATACACGCCACCTAATTACCGGTCTGCGGGCGCTGCAGCGTGTCGCGTCCTGGCTTGGAGAAAATAAAACGCGGCTTCCGGTAATTGAAAGGCCGACAGGGGAAACAGAAAAACCACGACGAACGTTCTGTAATCTGGATTACCAGACTGCGACTGAGCACGGTTTTTCGTTCTCATCTATATTGCTACATTCGCTCCCAGTTTCTCTTGTCTCATTTCTATCTTTTCTCATGGATTACAGATTTTTTTTAAACGCACATATAGAAGTTAATAAGCTCTTTGCCTGTGCAACCTGTGACCGTACTTAATCCTGTGCAAGCTAACGTGCAAAAAATAATAATAGTATTCCAACTCTATCGCGGAACGTAAAATGCAACGATTTTTTTCGATGAATGAGCGATAAAAATTTTTGTGCCTGTAAAAAGACGCGTTTCTGGTCGCCGATTAATGAAGCCCTTGAGACCGAGGGATCGGAGTCTGCAACGTTAGCCGCACAGGGGAAAAACATAGCATAAAACGTAACGAGCGAGGTTGACGTCGGTGTCGACGCGCGCCGCGCCAAAGTGTGCGACGCGCATGTAACCGCGTCTAGTCAACCACGAGACACGGAAAAAGAAGAAGAGAGAAAAGGAGGGAGTCACGCGAGTCGAACGAGACGAAAGTGCAGTGGGACACCTCTAATTTCCGACCAGCGACGAGGATGCAAGAAAAATTGAAATCCCAACCCTGAGGACCGCTTGCATTATTAAACCGTCTCGATCTGGAGACCTCTCGAACGTTGCTTTATTTATGCCGAAAGTTGGGGAACGTCCACCGATACGGACACGAGGCAAGGGACCTGGAGGAGTGAAATCGAAAAAGAAAGAGATTGAAGAGAGAGAATTCGTATCGTCGGGTTGCACGAAAGTCTTTAGCCAGTCTCCTGGTGCAAACGTTGCAGCAAAGTCAGGATCGTCGTTGGCGACGCGGTATCAAAGACATCGCGTCACGTGGTCTAGCTGATGCGGCGCGTCCTGTCTACTTTGGCAACCGCCATAACGAAACGTGCCACCATAACGAAAGAGAGGAGAAACGTAATGTTGGAGGACTGAGAAAGACAGACCCGCGGGAACGTACGTACGGACGTATCCTCGACTACGTTCTCCGGAGATTCCGAAAGTTTCGCCTCACGAACGTTAGCCCGCTGCTCGTTTCAGTCGGACGTACCGTGTCACGGATCTGGAAGTCTCCGCACTGAGACTAGAGCGACCCATGAGCGTGATTTTCGAATCCGTTCTAGAGATCAACGATCCTATCGAGGAAATTTTTAACCTCGCGGAAATAAAATGATGAAATTCACCGCTGGTTAAAGAATCGTCTGTTCACACTTGTGTGCACACTCGGTCACTATTAATTTCAGTCAAGCAAGATTTCATGCGCAAACGGGAGATAATTGGCATTGCCGAGTGACACGACGGAAAATTGTGAAACAAAACAGCGAAACTCCTACGTACCGTCTATTTGACGATCCTGTTCGCGGGTGTTCACACTGGATGGAAAGCAGCTCCCAGCTGTCTCCTATTATCATAGTACACGAATGCTAGTTCAGGCTGCGTTATGCATAACGCGCGCCTAATACAAACACAACACAAAATACAATGCGGAGCGCGGGCCAGAGACAAAACCGAGTAAGGAGGCCGTATCAAAGGACGGGATTGATCTATGGGATCATCCATCCGTTTCCGTTCGCCTGTCTTGCATACTGATTTGAATACTCCTTTAAGGACAGTCGTGATCATATAGTACCTCCTTAATTACCGTATTATGTAAAATTATATGATTTGCTTACTATTTTATAATAAAATAAATGGAATTGTATAATAAAATAAAGTGTCTTTCACAAAGTAAGAGTAATCAATATTGCTAACTAATACCTATTATTCCCCCGAATAAATGTTTTACAAACTACAGGCGAAACGACGGATGTTACGGAGAACGTGATCTCGTAAAAATCTTAACCAGGAACGAGCGTGCTTGCTTCAGGAATTAGAGTCTATAAGAATCGCTGGTTCTTCATCATTAGACGATCCTGTTTCCGTCTTTATTAGCTTCCCTATCCATTAGTATCCTTCTCCGTTGGGTAACGCAGACACTTCCCCAAAAACGATAAACTCTTAAACGCCATTTGTCTCAAGTATATGGGGCTACCGTAAGACCCGTCGGCATCAACACTGTTGTTGATGATGTCCATTTGAACGGAACACGTTTCATGACTGGGGAGCTCAATTCGATTCTCAACGGAACCGCTTCCGGTTTACCGTGCACCGAAAAAAACGAGCGTATCAATTTATAACTCACGTCGTTTCGCGAATCGCGGTCCTATCCACTTAGGAGCTTAGATAAGAATGATGCGAAAACGAGGCGGCAAAACTCGATCAAAGCCAAATTGGTGGTCGTTCGGTGGAAACGAAGATGCAGTCAGTTTGACGTTTTAAAATTTTATGAACAATTGCATAAAGCGTTCTGTATTTAATAACGAAAATTCCTTTTATCTGTTAGTTAAAAAGAAATGTTTCTCCTGTCTTCCAGTTACATCCGATTGATTACCACATAAATACATGTGCTGTTTTATAATTTATAAACAGTCTGTCAAATCTTTTCGCGTATGCAATAACGAATAAATGTATAATATGCAATCCAAGCGTAAAAGGAGAAAGCGTAAAAGTAATTTAATTTTGTAAGAATATCGATATCATGAATGATGAACAGAAAGTTTTTGGTTTTAAAAACTGGTAGACAATGGAGGAGTTGAAAGGCGGTGCTCCACTTACTGGGGGAAGGTGGATTTCCTAGTGGCCCGCAGTTGCTAAAACTAGTTCTCTAAGTGTTCCTAAAATCGTGAGACGGACTTTCGAGTAACGGACAGTCGACGATTTTGATAATAACTGCGGAATAATTGCGCCTCCCGAAGTTAAATTCGGCAACTCCTCGCCGATGTAAAGAGTAAATGGAGCTCGGGACGAAGAAAGTGTCGGGGGAATGAAAACGAAACTTGAATCGTAGTAAAGCGTACGGCGAATTTATAACTCTACTTATAACAGTGAGCAGTCTGCTGCCGTAACGAGTGACATTAGCTTTGAACAAGTTTTTGCCGGGACGGCGGCGAGCTTTGTGCCTTCAGTTCTCTATAACAAAGTATTTTAACGCAAAATGTCATGGAAAAATTCGTAACGTGAAATGCAGAATAATTACATCATTTATAATATCAGAAATTCCTTTTTTGTTTTAAAATCCCGAATTCAATCTCAGGAGTTTTTAAATTCATACTATTTGTTATAGCATGTATAAAAATTAAGTATGATAAAAATCAACGGGGCGCTAGGGACCAGTTTTTAGGATGCAACCCGTCGCAAGATAAAATCTTGCTAGATCTCGCGTGTATTTAATTCGGGTGCAAACTGGATTCTGTACGAAGCCACAATTTTACTGGAAAATGATTGGTGCGGTGATGCAGGGCAACACGCTGTTGCGAGTGACGTGACCGAGGAAGAGCGTGGCTGGTATCCAAGGGAAGAAGAGAGAACGCGCAGGGTGGCGAAACATGGAAAGGGGGCATTTAGGGTTATCTTTCGGATGCAAACCTGGCCTCGCTGTCCGCATTCCCATAGAAATCGCACGTAATGCGCGTCATATACACGTGTACAGGTTGAATGCGGGTCCACGCGTACGCGATACACGCCAAGGGTATCCACGAACAAGCCAGCGCCGCCGGATGATAATGCAACTCCCACGGGAACTTTTTGGTCTCGTGCACTATGACTCCGGTCACCTTATGCACGTTGTATCCTCTTCACGTTCCATTTGAATGTGTCTTCTTCACTATTCGCGGCAGAACTAAAGGGTGCGCGATCTGAACTCGCGAACGTACACGAGAATCGCGCAATATAAAGTTACTTGACTTTTCTCTTTCTTTATAGTGCGCAGAGATTCATCGTTTAAAAGTTTTAGGATGAACGAACGGCAAGTTCAGATTTTATTTCTACAGCCATAAGAAAATTGTATACGTTAAAAAAGTTACGTTACACGTCATTCGTGTTTCTCTCGATTCAAGCAAACGCACATACGTGCGCAGCAAAATAGAAAATACCGACTCTAATTTTCGACATGATTTTCTGCCGATCGTCAAGAACCATCGGCATCCGATAGAGAATAACACGGCGATGCCGCGTTAAAACGAGACTTCAGGAACACGTTTCCTGACTCTGGATCGCATTTAAGGATCCCAGGCTTGCCAAAGACGAATCGAAAGCGGTCCGAGACCATATCGAGCGTGGATCTCTATTTCCGGAAATATAAACGATCGTATCTCAATAGAGGCTGGGAATAAATCTAACGGAAGCTGCTCTTCCTAGCAGTGATCCGAGCACGCAGCAGACCTTCCTTCCTTCCTCGTTTCCTTGGCATCGTGGCGCATCGCCGTGATCCCGCGCCATTTATTTCACTCCTGGTTTCCGCGATACACCGACACAGGAATCCTGGAGCTCGGTCGGAACGAGGAACAAACTGCTGGCTGTTGGTTTATAAACCAAACACCATGAATGAGGTCAATGGAATCTTTTGTAAATTCGAAATTACTGATAATGGTGAAATTCGAACAATTTTCATGTGCGCTCCCTCAGTTCTCATGCGATCATTTTTATATTTTAGAGAAAAATCTTCACTTTCAGCTACTAGACCAATCTCAGTCCTAACCATTCGAGCAATCTTTAACCCGAGGGAACAAGGGATCCCTTTCTTCCGCCCGAGGTAGTATTCGGATTCTTTATCCGATCCAATTCGTACAATTACAATGAAATCGGAGGAACGCAAATATCGGAGCGACCTAACTGCGGATAGTTCCGTGTGCGCGGCGGTAAGAGATATCGAAAGGGTGGATAGAAAGCGGGAACGTTAATTCCAGATTCCTCGCAGGACGTCTGGCGAGGATTTCGCCGAGATTCTGGGACGGTCGCGGTCGTCGAAGAGAGGAACGTGAAATCCGAAGAAAACGTTCGTAGACGCAGCCCGTCGTCGAATCCCAAGGGCTAACCGATTTCCAATTCCCCGATATTCATGACGTCCCCGACAGTGTGTTTGCTGATTGAGGTTTTCCTGTCTCGCGAATACTCTCTTACTTTCTTGCGTAGGGCGCCTCTAAAGGTGGAGGAGACTGAGGAAGCAAAGGAGCTTCCTATTTCTGTTCGCGGCTGAAAAAATCCGACGCTGATCAAACGAAGATGCTGTGCAGAGACAGTTCAGTCAAGGACAGAAGCAGGTATTTCGTTTTCAAGATCGACGTTATTGTGCCATTGAAAAGGAGTAACAGCTGGCGCGACGCGCACTACGTTGTTACAGTACGTGCGTTTAGGAGATTTCAGGATTCTTAAACCATATGACGAAACTATAAATTTTGTATTTCATACTAAAAGAAATGCATGACTTTCGAATATTTGCTCAAAACCGAACAAACAGTATTTATTGGTGTTCGGATCGGTCAGTGGGAGAGATCATGAAAACGCGCATAGAAAATTCGCGATCCCCGGAGTGTGAGCGCAACGCGAGTTGGCTTTATTCCCCTGGTCCATGTATTGTAAACGCAGAACGTGTAACTCGAAAGTGGAGAAATATTGCATATTCATAGGGCCGTGAAGCCCTTTAACGCGCGCTGGATACCTAAATAGCGATTGCATATTGTGGGTTGTCAAAGGGCGCTGCTACCTGTAAAGTGTTCGCTTGAATAAACGACACGTTAAGTTTCGCGTTCGACCAACAATTTAACTTTTCGTTCTCGCTAACCGGTAAACAAAGCGAGGTACATGACCTCAGGTGTTAAAATAATATTGTTTCTATTACTATCGAAATTGAAATGTTGCGAGAGAAACAGGATTTCTTTTTCGTAGTACTCGCGAATCGGGAAATATTTAGGGACGTCGATGGCGGGCATCGACTTCAGGCCTCGGCGCACACTTTCTCGACGTACCAGCTACACGGGCTCGTATCGGGCCCCCGGTGCAACGAATTTCTCTTTCTGCCCCTTGACGCGTGCATTTGTACTTCTATGTCTGCACGCTCTTACCTTCCGCCTTCGTGACTCTTTCATCTTCGCACAAAGCGCCTATCCGAGGCCATCTGCGAGCGTGCAACGACCTCCCTTCCCGGTTTCTTTCTCCGCTCAACTCCGTCGTTTCGTTCGTTCCGCGTCTTTCGATTCGTTCAGGTCACTCGTTTCCCTCGGTGTATATCGATATTTCGCGGTGCGAGCTCGATACCGAATCGGATACCGAATCGGATAACGAATCGTCGTCGAGCAAAATGTGAGTAAAAAGCTGGGAGACGAGAACACGATCGGGAAGTGTTGACGGTTCGCGTTTACACGGTGCCCGAGACGAGAACAACCGGCGAGAACGAAACTTGGTTGGCTGTTGCCCGGGATTCGGTGTTAACTCCGGACATGATCTGGCTGTTGTTAAAAAAGTTCGCCGGGAAGGTAATAGGTGGATGGAGGTGGGAAGAGTGGTTTCGATCTGGGTTTGCTGATGGAGTGGTCGACCGAGCTACGTAGTTGGATCTTAAGGGGGATCTAAATAGAGGAATTAGTTGCTATACCAGGAGTCGAAGACTTCTTCTCACGGAAATTCCGCTGATTTACGCGTTAACTTGTTCCATTCGGCAAACGTTGTTACGAATTTTGTGGCGAACGACGTTAGCTGGTTCTCGGCGCGTACATCGTTCGAAACGAGGGGGTTGAAAATATTTCGCGGCAATACCACGGGATGAAAAAACTAAACTGCACAGGTAATTATTCAGTGTTTCTAAAATTTCGCGAAACTGGCCCGGATATAAAAGTTCTCCACATAGTTCCGCGTAATCAAGCCAAATAGAGTAGAGAGAGAAAAAAAAATTATCGCGTACATGCCAACCGCGGCCCCGGCTAATTGTCGGCCACGTTCCGTCACCAAGTAAACGTTAATTAAGATTTTTCCTGAAACGCGCTGCTCGTTTGACGTCGACAGCCAGCAATATCAACGGCAGATAGTGCACGGTACCTGAATATACGCCGTGGAATTAATTGAGATACACTGTCGGTGGCATAAATCTACTTGAACTTCGCAGAAACCACCGTTATGCACGCTACATACTCTCTTCACAGAGCGGCATAGTTGAAACGTATGGTCGTCGGAATTTCCGAGGCGCATGCCATTACAATTAAATAGTAACGACACCGTTCGTTTAACGGCACTGAGCGCTCGCTGCTCTTTGGCCTATTCATACGTTCGATTGTTCGGATTAGTTCAAATTCCATCCACGAGAATCTGATTGTCAATGCCAATTGTTCGTATTCCTCAAACATCGAGCCTCGGATTTCTTGAAACGACGTTAATCGCCGATTTATTATGAATTATTATTAAGGGACAAGGATTCAATAGGAATGGTCTCCATACGTCACTTCCGTGCGAATTCATTATTAAATTAACTCAGCTAGTTCAATGTACCTTTTAATTGAACGTGACGGCAACATAATAACAATTGTTAGTAATATAATATTTGATTTCTGGTATTTTTCAATGAGTCCATTCTCTGCAATATTAAAATTGTAATTAAAATTTATTGCTAATTCTGTAGATAATTGTTAGTTTGAAGAGTAGTTTCAGATATTTTGACGAGCGTTCACGGGAAAACAGATGTAGCGGCAAATGATATAACGAGCAGCGACACTGAGCGCTTTACGCTTAAAGAGGGCCGTGAAGAGCGGTTGACAGCGTTAATCGAGGAAACACGGAGAAACACGTGTACCGTGTGACACGGTGCGCGCAATCATGCCGCGCGAAATCGCTTTGGAAAACAGGTAGGCGCAATCGCGAGCCGAACCGCACCGCTAACAAAATCTCATCACCGTTACCGGCTACCCCTGTCGCCGCTAATAACGATTAGTTCCCGCCGTTAACCGGGATTATAAATTCGGTAACGTCAATCGGTGTCAGCCGGCTGCGCCTACTTCTCATAATAATATCACTCAGATCGTCAAACTAACGCGCATACCATCCTATCGATTAAGCCTGATTCGTTACTTGTTTCAAATAAATTATATTCTTATAAATAAGTTTACTCGACTTCGCACGCAGTGTCACGATTGAATGTATTTTTAAAAAAACGATAAATGCTGACTAAATAATTGCGGAGTTTGTCGATAGACTTCTTATTTAAAATCCGCAATCTCTTAGTTGCCAACCCAATATTAATGTAGTACCAATTTGCCATGTAAGTTAAGTACGGAAAACGAGTTAACGACGCGTGGTCGCTGATAGGAATCGCGGGAACATGTACTGAATCGATCAGCATCAGATGCAGCAGGAAAGTAATTAACAACATCCGTGAAGAGGATGAGCGCGGCCCGATGTTCAATGCGAAGGAATCTAATTACGACTCGCGGGACGGGGGGTCGGGGAGAGTCGTCGTTGAAAAGATCGGGGCAAAGGAACGCAGGCGGAGAAAGTTGTTCCCGAAGGGTAGAGAGATCGGATTTTTATTTTCGTCACTGGACGTCGTTACAGACGACGGACGGTGTAGCTTTCGCTGTCGATTGCCGATGAATTGGCAAACGATTCGATAATTACCACGAAACTTTCGCGACAAGTTCTCCCCGTCGAGCTTCGTCGCATCGGGCAGAATAGAGAGACACGGCGGGTGAACGCAGCGGGGAAAGAATCGAGGGGAATAAGAAGAAGAAGAAGAAGAAGAAGAGAAGAGATCTCGTTTCACGTTCAACGCCGGCTTGTCGGCTTATTTTCCGAATGCAAATGCCCGGAATAATCCATATTTTACGTCAAGATGACACCGCGTCAGCTAGGCTAGGGATAGCTTTTTCTCTCTATCGTTCTATCCACTGCCAGTCGTTCTTCTCGTACGCCGCCCGCGCACTGCACTCCCTCTCGCGAGAGCGGAAAGTTTATTCGTAAAGTTTCCCGGAGAGTTTCGTCGCCTTTTGCACGGGGAAAAGGCGGGACTGGAAACGCGCTACGGTTGACCTTACCCCCTGGCGCCGCGCCGTTAGACGAATTTCCTATTTGCGAGACGCATCGCCTTCGAACGCGACAACTTCCACGTTCGCGAGCTACGAGTAATTTCAGGAACGAAGTGAACGGCGCGACGTGCCAGAAACTCGGATTAAAGTGCGACGAGATACCAGTATGAAAACATTCGACGGGCATTAAATCGGACTGGATGTTAGCCAGAATTCCGAACTGTTCGAAGAACGTTTCAAGTACGACTTGTGACTTGAGTAACATCATTTGTCTTATGGTTAATTGATTTCTCATTACGTGCACGGAACGATTTTTTCTGGAACGCTGAGACAAAAGAATTTGCTTAACAATTTTTTCCCAGCCAGTTGAAAATCTCGGAGACTCAACGTGAGGTCATCGTGAACAAAAGGAATGTGTCTAAATAAACGAAACAATGAAGGAGCTCGCACGCGAGAAGGTTTGTTTCAATGGATACAAACGCGCTAACTAGGCTTTCATAAAACCGAGTTTTAAAGTTCGGCGTTTCGCCGAGGAGGAACGCGTAACTCACACAAAGTTTCCGCGATTCATCACGCGCTCTCCGAGCTTCGTCGCGCTCATTCATGATAAACCTTAGGACTTTGACCCAAGTCGTTTCGCGCCCCGCGCGTGAAACGGAAAATCGAAAATACGCAAAGTATCCTTAATTCGCTTCAGTCCCATTGTCTAACTAGAAACAGAAGCATGCTACCTATCTGTTCCTATTATTCAGTGTCACCTATTATGTATTTCATATAATTTTTTTTTAACAAAATTATATACAGTTGTTTCATTTAATTTGACAAAGAGAAGTTCGTGCGTTAATTATCGAATCGTCTAGTGCAGATATCCTTAGCTGTTTAGACACCGTCCAGTTCGCCGGGACGCTCGGCCCGTCGAAAGTGGGTAACTGTGGTCCACGATACTCTCGCCACACTCAACGCGCAGCGTGGCCCGCGAAACTTTATTGACGAATATCAGCGGGAAAGTTGCCGGTATTGTTTGTTATTTTAATGAAGAACAAGCGGAACGGTATTGTGCGAAGGCTCCCCGGAGCGTGATTTGTTTGCCGCTAAAGGAAATTTATTACCAAAGAAACTCGACTCGGCTTAAGTACTCGGTAGCGCGAGCCCGTACACGGGAACGCTCCGTGGGAACGTCTCGCCACGGGCCCGTAAATTTCTATCCCTTGATTAACGTGGATTACGAATTAGTGATCGCTACGTCCTCTCCGCAATTAAAAATAACTCACACGAAACGCATGATCATTATTTAAATTAAAATCGTTGGGCGTTATAATTATTTAACTCGTAGGCTAAGTATGCCCGTCGAAGTAGTTCAAAACTTAAAGAGCAAAGAAGCAAGCTGGAGGGAATAAAAAGTTCAATATTTGGAAAGTAAACTTTTGGAAGAAGCAAGGAGAGGAAATCCCAATATAGGAAACCGTAAAATAACCGTAATGTCGATTCCGGCGTGCCGTGCCGGTTTGAACAACGCGGCTTAAATTTCCGTTTTGTTTATATCTGCTGTCTATACACTTCCGGCGGGACGTCTCTCGCAGGGTAGCGTCTCCGAGTTTAACTTGGAAACAAGCCACGATATCGAGAGGGGGCCGAGCGAATTCCGTCTCTCCTTCCGCATTCATTGTTCGTAGAACGTGGATGCACGAGAAACGGCACGGCAACTTACGGTCGTTGCTGCCGTTTAGCGAGGTAATTGCTATTTTAATAATACACACGCGGAGGGATATGAACCGGACGAGACCGAAACTGGCGGGCGCATTTTGAATAGCGGCGAAAGTTGTCGGATTTGGTTTGGCTAGCTGCCATCCGGTGCATCTGAAGTCGGAAACGAAACAGCGTGTCATTTTAATTCAATGCGAATGCACAAATGTTTTTTTACTTCGTACCGAATCGACTCTTACCGGCACCGCTAAACGGGATAATTTTTCAAATACGACACTGTGAATGTTCGATTAATCAAGCGTTTAAATCTTGAACATTTTGCAATATTTCTGTCTATATCAGTCTTCCAAAGGATATCAATTCATCTGCATAATGAAACTGATTTTACCGAAAGCATGCTATTAAATATTTCGCAATCGGAATGGAAATCGGATCGGAATGTCTATTAAATACGTCGGCTTTAGTCGGTGGCCTCGGTCGATGGTCAGGAACGGATCGAAACCAGGTGGTAATCAGAGCTTCGCGGCGGTATTCAACGCAGCGCGATTGAAATAACAGCACGGTATTTTCTTTCAATTCGAGCCACGAGGATAAGGATTCGGGGTGAGCTGCTCGCGTACTCGCTCGACACCACCCGCCCCCGTACCTATCTAAGGATCAAGAAAATCGTTTTTCATTCGCCGCCACGCTGCTACGAACAGTCGCTCGGTTTACTTCGTTGAAATTCGTTAATCCCGCCGCGGACGCTTTCGGATCAACGGAGAAAATATTGCTTCCATGAGATTTAAAATAAGAAATGAGAAAACATGAAACTAAAACGAGAAAACATCATTATAGCTGTCCAAGGAAGCCGAACGTAACGAACGACGAGGCTGTGCATTCTATTCCGGTATAATCGATGAACATGAAATAATTACTTCGTTTGTTCTGCCAGAGATCACCGATGATCCGTTAATACGACGAATAATATTTATGAAATTTTCTCATTTTACATTATTCTGTCGCATTATTGTCAATAACTCTGTATTAATTACGTTTGCTCCGATATAACTGACGCGACGATAAATGAAACTTTACACTTGTACGACACATTATTATACTCATTTGCGATCTGGAATGATACGACAATTTATGATTATTATTAATAATAAGTTATTAATGAATGTGTAAGAATTGTCGAATTTAATAACTGCTTCTGTATGAATCTATCGAACTTCCTCTCGAATGTTCTAAAAGAACCCAAAACAAAATTGCCAAGAAAGTTTCTTGAAATGCTCATTGATTGCCAGCATAAAGAATCGACATCCTCGACGATCATTATAATTTCTGTACCATATAGAATTGCCACTAACTGGAATCCTATAAATAGATCGGTGATTACCTCTAGCCACGATTTTCGGTGAAAAATCATCGAACCGAACGGAAAACCGAATCTTGAAATCGGTTCCGACGAGCCAATTAAAAGTTCGAGGCACCCGAAGCCAATTACCTGCGTCGAGTCACCGCCACCAGAGAGACCAACCGCCGCCGACTCGGACGGGCCTGGCGCGACGCGCTGAGTCGTTCTTCCGCGGGAATTTGCACGAACGCGAATATGAGCGATCCGACGGTAGGGTAGCATCGTTGCTAAAGCTATGCCTAATCGCATGTTCATAATTAATCGCTCGTCGTGTATGCCACACGAGCGCTTAAGCGGCTCGAACGCAACTGCGAGGAGCTACCCGTTGAACGAGGTGTCGACGGCACCAGGAAGATAGAGTGCCTGCGTCTGCCAGTCATTTAGCACCCGCGTGTCTGCCGCCAGTCATTTGCCAAGTTTCGCTTGCGGAACGAGCGGAAAGAAAGGTTGCTACAAACCCGGAGAACGTTTCGTTCGAATACAGATTTCAAACGAACGTTTCGGAGCATGGCTCGGTAACAGTCTCGCAAGTACGTGAAACCATTTACCGAAGCGAATCCATGCGTCGAGCACCATTTCCTTTGCTCTTAACTTGATGCCAAAACAGCGAACATGCGCGCAATGTAACTGTAATTAATTATGCTACAAGCGCGGCTCGTTAACGTGTAATTATTATTCTATTTGGCGACATTATATACGAAATTGAATCGTAGATGTGATTTAGTGGATTCATTACCTATTCATTTAAATTACTATTTGCCGAAATTACAGCCAAACGTCCGAAAACATTCGTCAAGCAATTCTAAATATTATATATCTGGAATCGTGTCTAAATGAAATCTTTCTAGAAACCTGTAGTCTGTACTACCTATTATGGACATGCGTCGGTGTGTGTGTGTGTGTGTGTGTGTGTGTGTGTGTGTGTGTGGTACGATTTTGTAGGGACGAACGACACGCCGCGGCGTGAATTCCATTGAAAATACCGATTGCGTTCGCGTTTACGCGCCGCACCGCGCCACAAATTTGACGCGTTCACACCTCGTGCTCGAAGCGTTTCGGCTGGGATTCGTGCCTCGCGAGCCAGCCCTCCATGTCCTGGGTTTTTATGACACCCGAACCCGAGCGACCGATCGATGGGATATTATGGCCGATAAACCGCTTGCCAATAGTTATTGCCAATAGAAATATCCAAACACGACATGATTCATCGGAAATCAAAACTTTTTAAGGGGAACTCCTTTTCGAGTATCTTTCTCTGTTTACAAAATTTAACTAACTGATATCGTTATCTCCTCTTGACACCAATAAATGTCTCATGTCTTTGACGTTCTTCCAATCCTGAGATTCGTAAGCATAGTTTTGACCTGACAGTTTAACAAGTTCTCGAACTAGACGATTCCCGATTTCAAGGGACACGCGCGATGGTTAACACGACTAAAGCTCTCTCAGAGAAAATTTTCGATTCATTGAGTCCGTTGATCGCCCGTAGGGGAGAAAATCAGGTTTCATGAATCTCGCGCTAGTCCTAGTGATACGTTAACGAGCGTGCGTGTTTGTTCGTTCACGCGAGAACGCCGGGATAACGGTGACGGATCACGGTATTTATTTGCGAGTGACGCGAAAAATTATACGTCGTCGCGCGAAGAAGCGTTAAGAGGGAAAAAGCCGCGACAGAGAAAGAATTGCACCGGTCTCGTAACATTTTTTTCATTCGCCCATTTATCACGCGGACGACGCGACGACGCGACGTAGCGGCGGGGCCGAGAGAGGGAAATCTCGTGATGTTTTACTCCCGCATGCTCGATGCCACTTGGACCCTTGCTTCTTCGCGAACCCTTCCGTTTTAGCGAGACCGTTGCGCTCGATGTTTGTGGTAAATAAATCTCCGAGCGCAGTTAAGAATATAATCGAAGGCTTAAGTGGTTGAATATGGCGCATAACGAGATGAGTAATAAAGCTTTCCGTTCTGACAAACTTTCGTAATTAATTCATATTTAACATTTATTGCGTAAAGTTTTTTTGATACCGTGACTGTATGTAATTTCGTGTGCGAAATTGCGCACGTTTCCTCTATGTTAAAATTATTAACATAACTGAAAAAATTTAAAACTATGTAGCCACTTTATAGAGAAGTTAAAATATTGCAGGAAACAGAATTACATGAAAAATTTTTTATATCGATGAAGTAATATTTCGACATAAATTTCGTTTGTACAGCACTTTGATCTTTAATTATTTTAATGGAAAATACTGACAATTAAAGTCAGTTTTACAATTATCAATTTATTATGAGATAGGTTTTCCTCATCACAGTGATGGAGTATCGATAATCCTGAATGAAATTTAAATATTTCAATTAAATACAAGGTGAGCTCTATTTCAAGAAATGAAATGTGATCAGTGAAATACCGAAGATTAATTTGAGACTATCTTGCTAATCCAAGAATAAATTTCAAATGATTTTAAACTATTATGATTGTAGCTTTAATACAATATCTGCAATTTAAATTGACGTACGACTACTGAGTACGCGTTTCCACGAGCCAGAATATTTTAAGAGTGATGTGTTGCTTTTGATTCCCTTAACACATTACGTATTTATTACATTAATTAATTAGAGCAAGTAAACTGTGGGAAAATAGATAGTGTAGCTCATTGGTTGATAAATAAACATTAAGTATCTACGAACAGTGTTTCAAGTACCGATGAGACTAAAAACAGTTATGAGGAGAATCGGGTCGAACATCCAAGATTCAAACTCCAGAAAAGGATCCCCGACTTGCACGACTTCAAAGAAACAAGAAATTATTTCTCCTATTAGACAGCTGGAAGGAACGTACAGGTACGTAGTCAGTTATAACCCCGGGTTCATCACT
Organism: Ceratina calcarata; assembly: GCF_001652005.2. Taxonomy (NCBI): domain Eukaryota; kingdom Metazoa; phylum Arthropoda; class Insecta; order Hymenoptera; family Apidae; genus Ceratina; species Ceratina calcarata. Next base: position 739,192 of record NW_017135881.1, on the reverse strand, counting down.
CTGAACTCGCGTCAGCTACTTCTGACATACAGAACATGCCATTTATCTACCCTATCTCAAATATCTCCGTTCTCTACCTCCGACGATATCTAACGAATTTCCAACCCGAATTTCGTACCAAACAAAACCTCTACTTTGAACAATTATTATATTACTACCGATAAAAAAAATTCTCATCAATTACCCTTTCAGAATATGTAACAAATATAACTCAATGTCCGTTCAATAAATTAAAACGATTAAACAATTGCGGCAGCTACCTTTTATTTATATGTGATTCTATTAAACTGTGGATTTCATACAGTTATAAAAGGATGCACAATTTTTTTATGGCTGTTAACAACCAAATTTTTATACACAAACTTTATATTTCTATTCGAGATATACACAGACGTATATACTTGGACGCGCGTGCAACACATGAAACGGAAATAATCCGCGTTGAAACTCGCCGGACGGAATTCTATACGCGTATCGCGATCACGTTTTACTTTTCGCGAACACGGCCGCACCAAATCCGTGACGTCGCGTAACTTCCGGCGTCTCGTGCCACACCTGACCACCCCCGACCATCGTTCACCGGCGCCCCGTCGTCCCGGGCTCGAACGCCGCTCGTTGCGATTAATTGGAACACATTGCACCTGGGAATCGCAGGTGTAATGAAAGATAATCGTTCCCGTCCGCTCGCCCTTTCGCCGCAGTTACGTCGACGCCGCATCGACACGAAACCTCCCCGTTATTAAAAGTATTGCCCGCGGCAATGACGGCGTCATGGAAATGATTGGTACGAAATTTACTACAAATTTCTCTTCAGTCATCCACCAATGGTTAATCTCCGAGCGTAGCGTTCGGGTGAATAACGTTTAAGGATGTATTGGCTATACAGTCAATCCCAAAAGTTTATGTACCTTAGAAAAAGGTACTGACGTCCTCTACAAGGAAGATTTTATGTATTTTTCTTCTAACTTAAGTATTTAACGAGTTAAGTACGATTAATTGGCATTTTATGGGTGCTGACAAAATCCGACCATCCCACCGTCGAAACAGCGAACTTTTGGCAAAAAATTTCGTTTTTCCTCAATTACTCCTAAACCGTTGGTCGTACGGGAAAATTGCATATAATCTTTTTTGTAGAGGACGACGAGATTTATAATNCGACGACGACGACGACGACGACGACGACGGTGTCACCGGAGCGATATTGCGTAAGTAGAACTGGTACTGTATTTTGAAAATGGCCCGGGGAACGGGTGGTGCGGTTACGAGGCGGGGATATACTCGGCCATCAATGGGAACCGATATTGAACGCATAGTGGATGAGATTTCCTTACTCGAAATCCCTTCCACTATTCGCGTGAAATGCGAAAGCGATGATATTTTTTTCCATCCTCTCATCTTTATGGGACCGCTACTCCCGAACGGCCACCGACCTTAAATAACCATCGTGCTCGTCTTTCATCTCGCATGGTTATTGCTTCCTCTATTTGTTTCTCGATATTGAAAACCTTGCGATACCGTTCGCTGACGAAAATCGGATTGCGGACTCAGATTCAAATCGAAAATGTCGGCCGATTTTAATTCTCGACGTACAATTGTCTCAAAGATGATAATTAACGAGGGTGCTAGATTAATATTCAGATTGATAGGCAATCGTAATTACGCGCATAAAGGCTGCTTTGACTAATAAAGCCATTAAACTCAATAGGCGAAACAAATTACCTTTATACTACGTCGCGACAACGTGAATACAATCGCTGGCGCAGCATATCGTAAGCGTTATCTCCCTACCTGATACCAAATTATCTATGCAAAAATCTACCGACCGGTTAAATGAAAATCGAAAATCCCATTGCCGTTACGGTAACGTAAACTGATCCCGGTTTCCCAAACATTCATCGATTCCGAACTGGAGGAACGAACGGGAGCCGGTAGTGAGAATTGCAAATTGTAAATTGAACCGATAATCTCGTTACTCTCAGAAAAGAAAAGGGCAATGAATTCTTGGTGAATAAGGCTGATTTCACGGCTTAGCCACCGATCGTTGGCCGTATTGTTCGCCGCGTAATTGGCCGTAACAGCGGATTCACGAGAGCGCGAACTCGAATTCGTCGTTGACTTTATCTCGTCCCAGCCATCTCTACGGGAGACCGCTAATATTTCGCGCGTTTAGATTTACACGGATGCTACTTGCCAACCTCCCGCGCGTCTCTTTGAGGTACCGTGTCGTGAAACGTAATTAAACTGCCGCAAGCATGGCGTAAAAGGTTGTGCCACTCACCTGAATCTGCTGTGCTCCGAATGCGGTGACTCCTCCGGCGATTTGTAACTGTTACCCGTCTGAAAAGTAAAACGCAATTCGTTACGAACAAGCGGGCGATGGTGAAATCGAAAATCGATTACGTATTTTATTTCATAAAATAGAAACAATAAATTGTAGTATAAAAATATTGGATAAACTAAAATATTGAGTGCAAGTGAGAAAACGTTTTTAACATGACAGAATATTGTTATACACCTATACAGGTATATAGATCTTCAATTGTAAATAGAGTTGACCGAAGTGGGCGATTGAATTAAAGATGATGATTGACGTCTGGCTAATTTGACTGTGTCCTACTTTGAATTACAACTTGTCATTCTAGTTATTCCTATCCTTCATATCAATTATACATCACGGCATAGTGTATTTGTTGATTAGTGACAAGAACGTTTCTATGTATTTCTCTTCTAATTTTAGTTAAGTATTAATTTGCACTTTATTGGCAGTGATAAAATTCGCCCGTCCCACCCTCGAACTAGCAAACCATTGGAAAAAAATTTCGTTTTTCCTCAGATACTCTTAAACCGTTGGACCTACGGGAATATTTCATACAACCTTATTCGTAGCTAACAACTAGAGCTACACCTTTTGTTGGAAACATTTTTCGCTAGCATCGATGGTTAACGAGTATTTCGAAAAAAACGATGAAACAGTTTATTGTAAAATATTCGTTAACTTTTCACGATAGAAAAAATGTTTCACACGAAACATGTAGCTTTTTACGGTACTCACAACCTTCGTTTTGAATATTTTTCACTAGCGGCAGCAGGTAAAAAGTTATTTGCAATAAACGAAAATTTCGCAAGATCTAAAATACCCTATGACGAAATTTCGAAAAAATAAAATGTCGGAAGATGTTTTAAAGAAAAGTTATAGGTACTGCTAATATATCTAGAAGAAAGGTCGTACACTATTTTCTTCTATCCTGAATACTTCAGGAGTAATCGATTAATTATTTCGTCCCCAGTCGAATACTTGTTAACGAGCGGAATTAGAAGGAAACTGCATAGGAACTTTTTTGTACCTGACAACTATTGTACATAAAATACCCTACAGCTTTTTACATATACAAAGAACGTAACATCGTCATTGAACCTAAAATCGGTACGCGTGATGACCGAGTTCGTCACACGTTGACCCAGTCCCGTCGTCAACGATGCCGGTTTAATTTCGTCAGAATGACGCCGCGGCACGTTGCGAGGAACTCTCGTCTCGTCTCGTCTCGTCTCTGCGCAAATAACATTCGGCCGTGCTTGTTCCGCAGTCGGAAATCGGACGATAAATCGTTCGCCGCAGTCGTTGACGCCATCGAACGGCAATAAAGCCACTAAAGAAGAGCGACGATATGAATTTTCCGTCTCGGTTGCTCGTATTTCCGTGCCAGTATTCCAGGGAAATATCGAATTCATAGTTAACGGTAGCGGGTCGCGCGACTCCGAGCTTATGCGAGCCGCGTGCATACGAGCCGAGTGAAATCCGGGTGAACGGATATACGGCGCGGGTGTAACAAGAATTTATGTCGATTAAACGGGCGAGAGAAAAGAAAAAAGGGGGAACGCAACAACCGCGAAAGAGCAGGAATAAGGCGTGACGTAACGACGCAGCGGGAAAATGAATGCAGATAGGAGAGACGCGCGGTCGGAGTCACCGGGGCTAATAAGTTTCCATCGAGCCGATTCACCGTCGTAAATTTCTTTGTTAAAACGATTCCGACGTTCGCGCAGGGAGCAAATAACGAGGCGGGCGCGTTCAACCGCCGTTATCGACGATGCAATTATATCAACGATTGACGAGTTTCCACTGGGCGCTGCTAGTTACCAGCGGAATGATATAATTATCTCGGCGATGGATTAGTCATTTTTCGATTCGGAACCATATAGTTTCTCCCTTTTTCGTCTGGTCTACCAGACGGAATTTATATCCCGTGAAAGACGACGGTCGGCGGTCGTTAACTCTTTCATTTGAGCAACAGCAACTAGGACTTTACTATCCGTAAATAACAGTCTTTCGGGAACTTTTACAGACAGAAGAGACGAATTTTTATGCAGTTGCAAGTTTCTTAATAAAACAAGATGCATGCTTCTTTAATTTGGCAACATTGGCTGTTATACAAAAATTCGGAAGCATTCTCTTACTTGATCGGTCTCCTCGAGTTTTTGTTCTGCTACAATTTCCATCGGAATCAGAGGCAGCGAAATCGTTGGCAGCCACGGGGTTTTCTAAATCGCGACAACGACGAGGCCGCGCCGATATTAATCGTTATGGAAATATCCGGACGGGCACAATGGTGGCCCAGCGTTCCGACGGGTCGCCGCTCGTATCGCGTCACAGACAATAATAATTGTTTCGATTCACACGGAAATTCAATAGAGGCTGTGGGTATTATTAAAGGATTGTTCGCGATGGTAGTTACGCCGCGCAGTGATTACAAACTCAATCTTTCGCTAATTAGCAAACGTGCGTCCGTTTACAGTTGGTGTTTGGCTCTGATCATAGTTGATCTAGTTAGACCTTCACTTTTCCATTAGTTGTACAAATTGCAACATCCGGAAACATACTGCGTGCAGATTTTTCAACACAGGGTTCATAAGTTTTCGATGAAACGCGATTGCTCGCAGGAATCATTCGAAAATTTCTGTCGCTCGACAGTCACTTGAGTTCAATTGTTCACCACACTACTGTTCATCGACGTTGTTCGCACGATTGTACGTGAGCCAAACAGCGTTCGGCTACTTCTTGGCACGGGAAACGGTATTACTCGTTCTCATGAACCGTTCAGAGAGAGACTGGATGAGAGAATGAGGTAGAACAAGAGATTTGGAGTGCGTGGGTGTGAGTGAATGCAGGGGGAAACCAAAATATGCTTTGGGACAAAAGGATAGACGTTCGTTTTCACGAATTTACGCCAGAAAGACATGGGAGAAGGGGGTAAACCAGCACCGAGACGTACGGCGAGAGAAAAAAAATAGGGGGAACTGTGAAGAGGAGTAGAGGTCTACGAGCCGAGTTAAACAGTTCCGAGCAGTCGACATCCTCTGTCTGCGAGCACGTATGCTATGTAGACGGCTATTTTCGCTTGAAATGCATCGAGCGACCTCATCTTCCGCGCTATTCTTTTCCGGATGGACGATTGTCCGAGGCGATGAAATTCGGCAATTTCCTCCGAAGAGAAGTCGGGCAATTCAATTTTTTTATTCATCATACTATCGCGAGTGTAGACTTACGATCAATCGCGTAACAAATAAATCTATTCAACGCGTGGAATGTTTGTCCAAGCACTTGCATTAAAGAACCTGTTTCTGCAGTCGGGAAAAATTGAGAAATTCTAAATCGCAGATGGTGCGAGACGCATTCGTCTTACAGTTATCGGAAACAACATCCCTCGCTCGTACTTCATACGTGACAAAGCAGTATTAATCTATCAAGAGCTCTCGGCTTTGCACGTGGGACGGAGATCGATCCGTGTACAATCTCGAGTATCCCTACACGAAAAGAGTCACGGTGGTCAGAGAATTTTCCTAAGTAAATGTACTCGACATCAGAAGTGAACGCGGTAATGCCAACTATACGGAGGCAGTCCATCGAATAGTAGCGTTGTAAGCGCGGGCTTAGAGTGGATGCGGAATCAGCCTAATCACCTGGAAGTGTCGCCACTGTTCACCGCTAATCCGATCGCAGATGTTTCCCTCTCCATTCAACCCTCTGTCCTTCCCATTTGCCCTTTCTCCTATTCTCCCGTCCTTTGCTGCTCACTCTGTTTCTTGTTCCTCTCTCTTTCTCGCTCCTGTTTCTCTCTCTCTCTCTTTCTGTCGCATACAAACACACGTACCGGCGTTCCAACCGCAGTGTTTGTTTGCGGCTGCGTTAGCGAATCCTAATCGTGGTTGGTCCGTTTTCGCCCTAAATCTGTCACTGCGTGAGACCGGACCGCTTGAATCGAATAAAACGCGCCAGCGTGCACGAGCTGTTTAATCTTCTCGCTCGCATGTCGCTTCGGCTCGCTCGCAGCATACCGGCGCGCGTGTATCGCTCGGCGCGGCTCGGCGACAAGATCGCGATTTCCCAACGAGGGCGGAACGCGACACGCTCCATGTTCGCGGCGTCGGGATTGATATTGGTTGTTCGCCGATTCTTCAATTTCAATCGGACAATGCAGAGGACTGCCAGGGACAGGAATAAAAAAAAAATCGGAATTTCTTTTTTTTTCCTGCCGGTATTTGGTTAACAGTTCAGAGACACGCACGTGGTTGGGCGCAAAAAATGTTTGTTCAGGTAAAACGCTTTGACGGGGTGCCGCGGCTGTAGTTCGGGTTCGCACCAGCGTCGTATCCTAAAATTTGATGAACGATATGCGTCCGACACTCGTTGCTCTGTATCGTTTCAAAATAATCAACCAGAGTAGCGAGATCTCGAAAGAGACGAGGCGAGAACAGAACGGGTCTAACAGAGGCGAGTTGTATTCCACAAAATTAATTTCGCAGCGCGCGGTGAACGTCGCGGAAAACAGCGCGTCAGGCGTCCGCTCGCGCGCAATGAAGTTTCGAATGCTTGACGCGGTACGCGAAAGCGAGCGAGGAAACGCGCGACGAAAAGGAGCAACGCACGGATGCGAGAGCGAGAGGCGAGGATAAAACCGACGCACTGGACGAGGGAACAAAAAAAGGAACGGAGGTAACGGCAAACAGAAAAAAACAAGGAGAACGCAAAGAAAATTCACCGGCGCGGCGGGCGTACTCGTATGGAGCCGAGATGGGAAAGGATTGCTCTCTCGAGCGCACCGGAGGAGCAGGAGCGGGTAGGGAAATATTTTTGAAACGAAGAACTCGCGCTCCGGTAAGAGAGCCACTCTAATTAGCTTGGTATACGGGGGTGGCTTTTTGTTTAATTAACACGCTCGTAGTAAACTACCCTTGTACCGCGTACCGATTCTTCCTCCCACCACCTGCTGCCATCCCTTGTTACCATGTCGCCCTCTGTGCGTCTACACTTTATGTTTTTTTTCTCTCTGCTCAACACCCCTTTGCGTTCGCAACGTCATTCGGTGCTTTCGTTCGCAGCCGTGATACATTCGATAGGTATTTGCTTGCTTAAAAATGCACACGCTCAAGGGTGTCGGATTTAAAAGGTGACGCGTGAACGAAAAAAATGGATGGAAGCCGTACCCGTGCTGCGACGGTGTGTGACTCGACTTTTTTAACACTCCTAACTTGTATCGCTTTGCCTCGTCACCACGCGCTTTTAATGTTGACACACAAATACATTCACCCATACAACAGATATCAGACGAGTCTCTCTTTACTCTTTCCTGTTTCTTTTCTCTAGGTGTGCATTTTATTCATATTTTTCGTATCATTCCCGTTCCCTCGCCTTCTCCGTTCCGTTTGTTCGTTCTAAAGAGGTGCCAGACGATATCGCGTGTACCATGAGCTTTGGTTTTAGCTCGCGGCATCAAGTAACCTTATATCCCTGGCGTGTATCCGCCACCGTGGTTCTCTGTCTACCGGCAAACCGTGAATGAATGAAATAAACCCTTTCTCTCTCTCACACATCTCTCCTATCGTTCTTCTGTAACCTTATGAAAATCGTATCCGTAACACGCTTTATAAGACACGCAAGTTAACTGCAAGCTTTCCGAAGTAACCGTTAACTCAATTATTCCATATCCTCATAAAATCGTGAGTCGACTTGATCTTACAAGATATTTTATAGGCAACTACTCCACTATCTTGGATTCTATTATCCGCAAATCATACTAAATCTTCATAAGCGAGGTCACGTTTGGAACGTGGGGGAGGACAGAGAAACTTGGGTACCATTTGGCGCCGTGGTCTGAATACGAACATACTTTTCTTCAAAATTCAGACACTCATTCAAACCGATAGAACACAATCGGCTGTTTACATACATTAATATAGAGATCCCGGATTCGTTTACCGAGGGCACGAGTAGCAAGGGAAGAAAAATACTTGGGTGCATTAATTCGGGGGAAAAACGAGCGGCTCGTTCCAGCCGCCATGATTCTGTGCCCGTCTAGTCTGTTCGTAGGTGGACGTTAGGTGCAGGTGGCACGGCGTATTTATAGCCGCTTCGTGACTCCTCTTCCCCTTAGCTGTACAACACCGTTCCCACCAACTTCTCTCTCCTCTTACTGCTCGCTTTGCCAACTTGCTCTTTGTCGTTTATTTCCCGCGAAAGTCCACCCGGTCCGAGTTCTGACCTACAGGCAGCTCTGTGCATGCATTCCTCAGACGATGAATCGAGATGCTGTTATTTAAGAAAATTTTGATCGATCGTCTCGATTTAATATAAGTTTAATTAAAATTTTCATGTTACATATTAAAGGTCGCCCTCATTATAAAATTTCATTAAGAAGAACATTATATTTATTCCATGTAATTGCGAGGAAAAAGGAAGGACTGTTCTCCCGGTTGGTTTCCATTAATTCCAACTGCCTGCAATTAGCATAAGCGCGAGGTACACGGAGGAGCGTTCGCTCCGACAAAAGCTCCCAGTGATCCGCGCAGACGCCCTCCACGAGGCGGCACAAAGAACGTTGACGAGATCCAAGCGGGCGTATCAACCATCCGACGATTCTCTTGCTAATCCCGGCGTGTCATAAGTGGAATGTAACAGGGGTGCACGCGCGGTTCTCTCAACGAGCCCCGCGTATTTAGCCTCGGCCAAAGATCGAGTAAGTCTGTCGCGCGCGAGGCACGAGCTTAAAAGCTTCCAACAGTCAGGAAAGGTCAACACTTTTACACTGGCATCAGATAACGTCGCAGCCACTCGCAGCCGAGTCGGTCTGAGGCTAACCCTTCCTCGGTTAAACGGTTAAAGTCTTGTCCAACTCGACGAAACTCGTTTACTCGGCTATCTCTCGCATTGGATCTCCTCCTCTCTCTCTCTCTCCGTCCTCTCTAACCGGCCTTTTGTCTCTTTTGTGGACCTTTCTCTCTTTCCGCGCCGACGAACATCGGCCATCTTTTCACTTTGTTTCGATTTTCGTCGCTGCTTCCTAAGTGTTTCTACGGTAGCGATCTTTGAACTCTTCTACCGGGTTAGTAGCTTTAAGAGCGATGGCTAGGTTCACTCTACAAAGTACAATCCGAGGGTACAAATAGAGCAATAGAAGACGGTGTTTGTTACCGTCTTTCCTTGACCAAAGTGTGTTCGATCAGTTCTACGTTTGATCTCACTTCGAGAAAAAGTCGGTTTTTTTATTCGTCAGACAAATTTCTATTTGCCGAGTATCCGATGTGCGTTTAAACACTTGTAGAATTGTTTCCAACATAGTATCGCGGATAGGTGCGGAAACTTGCTCATGGAAGAGGCGTTGGATATTTGTAAACCGGGTTCGCAAAGAGGGAAGCATAATACAGTTCGCTCACACGGAAGCACGGTGTGTATGTACACCTGTGAGTGGAAAGGCCTAAAGCACACTTGACTCTAAGCTGGCAGTGACGACGATTTATCTTAGACGTATTCCCTATAGAGTGTCACGATCCCTTTTAAGTAGCACATGGGTTGAGCCATTAAAAGGCAATGATCGATGATACACCGCGGTGCTGTTCCATGTACGCTATCCATTATACCCGCTGGCAGTATATCTATCTGCCGGCTGGTACTCTAAAATTCATTCACGGCGTATAAGCACCGAAATGTGCCGCGACAACCGCTTCAAATCAACATCTGGGCCCTCTTTTCGGAGCTACCACGCAAACTTGAAATTCCCAAGTTTCTCCTATCCGCGATTTTTGACAGTACTCGCATAAAAATCTAGCATTAATATAGGAGTGGAAAGTAGCTTCGTATAAAATAAAACTAAGAAGGTGTGGAAAAGCACTTAAGATATTGAAAGTTCGTGAATAAATACCATTGGGTCTAGACACGTGTCTACAATATAATAGCCATCGTTCCCTTTCCGAGCAGTGCATCCGGCCGGGTCGTTAAAGGGCAATGATCGACGATTCACCGCAACGGCATTGGTCCCGCGAGGCTACTTCGCACTGAATTCACAATCAATGCACTTTCACGAACCACGTCGGCGTTGAAAACATACTGCCAACACAATCTGCCCGATAGCCTACTCCGGCAAGATTGAACGAATCGTCCCGTTCCCCTTTAATAACATCCTTACGAACGTTGTTTCGTAAACAATATGGAAACGGGGATACGTCAAACAAATGAAATGAATAAGGAAAACGACTAAAAATTGTTTTATTCCGTGGCGCAGGCAAATTTACCAAACACGCCTTTAAACGTTTAACTACCCAGTTGCCCTCCCTCCGTATCGACCGCAAACATCCTCCCCGGCGAGCGAACTTTAAAAACCCGTACGATCGACTTTCGATAATGGTTGGGCAAACACGTGGGCCACGGTAACGCGCGTCCATTTCCTTCCGAAGATCGACGGCCGAGTATCGATTCCTTTGTTGTTACGACGTAATGATCGAGGTAATGACGGTGATATCCGGCTGGTTCATAGCCGGCTCTGCAGCTAGCAATACGGCCTCTCGTAGAACACGGTCGTAGACCGTGGGACAACGACAGACCTATCGAGCAGGGTAGCGCGCTACTGGGTCTCGAGCTACGAGCCTCATAATCAAACCGCGTCACAAAGGTATTCCTCTAATACATTCAAGGGTGTTCGTGTATTGGGGGAGTCGTGCCGCTGAATGGGACTATCTACGCGTCGTACACCCGCAATATAGGACGCGTAATATCAATGTTGAGCCCTCAGCTGATTATTGCGCCAACCCCAGCGCAAAGAGCGACTCCGGGATTATACCCTTTAACGACGCGCGTTTGTACTCGCCACCGTACCGCGAGACTGTGGTCCTCGAAATTGCTTTGTATGCGATACAAGCTTTACCTGGATCTATTTTTCATTTAGGCGAAAACCGTTGGTTCCTGTTATCGGTCGTGCGATTCAATCATTTTGCACGTTACTGTTAAACTGAAGGAACATTTGCTTTTCGGTTTCAAGTATTTCATTCAAAGGACACGTAACTGTACGCAAACTCTTCGCTAAAAATAATTAAAAGCTTAATAAGATTAAAGAGAATACTTTTAAGTAGATAAGGTCGTTCACTGGTTAGACCGGGCGATCTTCGGACTTCGATTGATATCCGATTTAAGTAGATTCCGCGGGATAAATTACAGGACAGTTCAGGTTCTACGTAGTATCATCTTTTTTATTGTGAATGGGAATGTTTCTCGTTCCACGAATTTAACCGGAAAACATACAATTTCATCCGTCGCGTAAGTAGTTTCAAGTAGCGCGTTTCAATTTCCTGTAGCAGCCGCTACTTCTCGTCGCGAGAGAATCAGACAAAATGAGGCCGGAGAGGAAAAGAGCGAGCGAGCGAGCGAGAAGAAGAAGCGAACACTGAGACAGAAAAAGAACGGGAAAACCGGCAGAAAGAGACAAGAGAAAAATAATGAAAGAGAAAAAGAAGCAAAACGATATGGCTAGAGAAAGAAGTATGAGTAGAGTGAAAGATAAAGAGCGGGCGGGAGAAAGCGTGAGAGAGAGAGAGAGAGGGAGCGAAAGGCTAGAGTCGACTGGAAAAGCAACAGGTGCCAGCGTCTAGATAGCGGGCAACCCCGACCGCCTTCGCCCCTACTCTCGCTGCTTATACCGCATCTCGCCTCGACGCGAAACCTTTCCTCTGTTCGGCCTCGTGTCTACCCTCGAACAGATCCCGGGGAGATAGCAAAAATGTTTAATGGGGTGAACTCGCCGGAAAATAGCGGGCGACCTGCGCGTCTTCTTGTAACCTCGGGGGCCCGTGAACGTCGTTTCCTTCGATCAGTTTCGCATTAACAACTCGAGACCGCTTATCGGTGGCGGCTCTCTTCTTCGTGTTTATCCGGCTCCTTCCCACCGTTTCTCTCTCGATAATGTCGTCCTCGGTTGCCTGTGTATTCCCGCTGTCCCGTCGTGTACACATCGGAAACGGAGCCTCCGAGGTAATTCCATCGTTTCTTGGCCTCCGGTCCAACCGGCAAACAAGAGACGAGGAATCGCGCGACCGTGAGCGAACAGGTTCCCTGGATCCCCAAACGGGAAATGAGAGTGGAACGCTGCCAGTTGTAGGGGAAATTATTCGGCACGCACGTTTCTTGTGTCTCGATGCGGAAAATTGATTCCTTTAAGGCGTCCGCAGCTTTTAACGAGATTTCTTATCGGTAATGATATTCCCTCTGGTGCAACTCTTCTCAGAAGGGAAATAACACACAGAATTGTTTTCCTCGGTCTCTATTACCTCGAGTTAATGTTTTCTGAACATATTATTATCGAATCGATTCACTCCCTGTAAACGCGTAATTTCGTTCTCGTGCCAAGAGACAGAAGATTCGAATTTTTGCCATTTTATAGAATGCATTATCGATATGCAAATGTTGCCTGTGCGACAAGCATTTGAATTACAATCCGTTTGAGAAATTCACTCAGAGCAAACCGGGCTTAAATACTTTACGAACTGTCTCAAGAAAGTTTAATAAGTTTAATAGAATTCGCCGCAAGAAATGCTGATTGCAGAATCCTGCACCTCTTTATTCCGCGGTTTCAAATTGAAAAATATGTCCTTTTTTTCTTACCTCGTGGTCGCCACGATTTTAACGACTTGCTAGGGGTAGGAAAGAAGTACACGGTACTTGGATGATCGATACTAATTGAGAGAGGGTGGGTTAAAAACCTTTGGGAAACTCTTCTCTATTGTAGCTAGAGTACTCGGGAATGAAGCTCTGAGGACAAGATTCCTTGCCGAGGGCTCGATTTCCATGCGAGTTAATGGGACGCATTAATAAGAAGAAGGTGTGTATATTTCAACCCGTGGAGTCTAGCGGTAATTAAATTTATACCAAAGTGTGTGGAGAAAAAGAAATTCGCGGTCGTGAAATCCATGGAGCGTGGCAGGCTTCCGCTCGCGGTCTTTTTCATTAACGTCGGCTGACGGATGATGGGTCAGGGAGTCCCGAGTTCACTTTAATGCGAACAGCTGAAAAGCAATCATGCTCTCTCCGAGTTTCCAGCCGCGTACAAAGAATCAGATGCTTCGCCGTTCACTGACACGCAGTGCAGCTATCATTGCGCACGCTCACCTGCTTACAATAAATTTTAATTAAAACAACCGGCCAGATCGATTTCGAAATTTATGGTTCGACCTCGATGACCGAGACTTAATGACTTCGACGAGTACACTTACGCGCGTACGGTTCGCGTGCACGTACGCGTCCACCTGGTTCTCGCGGAACACGCGCGACCGATTTTAAAGGGACTGCGTAAATTTACGCGTATAATTAATTATTTTCCTGCCACGCGACTCTCCGCGCGTTCATAATTGCTTTTATGGGACACGTGTAGTCATGTACGCAGACACGAATTGCAATTCGTACCGACGTGGAATTGGTTGCCAATTTTCGTTTTCTCGATTCCGTCATTTTCTCTCGCTTCGAGTTACGCCCGTCGACGGTTTAAAGGGGAGTTGAAACGTGAAGCTAAAATCAAATTGAAGACGCCTAGGGCTCGACCAACGTTTCCCGACTTACGAATTTACGTTTTAAACATCGGCTACGGTTTACGAAACGGCGGCATTCCGTATTAATAAGATCCAGCGTGTCCGCCGCCAGAGCCCGGGGCTTTACGACTCCGTGAGCGCGATTAAACGTTCTTTTCTGGCGTGGCCTCGTCTCGCCCGTAAATACTCCGGTTGTAATTCAACAGGTACAGCCGTTGGCCCGATTAATCTTTAAACTGGCACACCTGGAGAACGCCGCCGCCGCCGCGCCTTCCATCCTCTACCGCCGTAATCGTATCATTTCCATTTTTATTTCCCTCTATCGGTGCCACCGAATTTCCGATCATCCATCCATTTCAATGTACCCTGATAGAAGATCTTGCTCGATTACTCGCTGTTCGATTGACTTAAACCATTGCCGTTGTCGGTTCATCTAATATCAATAGTGTGATGATATTCAATTTCCCATTTTTACGCATAACTTGACACATCTTGTCACACGACAATGTGAAAAAGAGAGGATTAAGAGGAGGATGAAGACCATCCAATTTTGTTGTAACAAAGGAAGAGATCGAAGGAGAAAAGGCACGATAGGCCCACGCGGGGGCAGATGTTCCCACTTCCTATGCTAATATCGGGAGGCCGGGCCGGTTTCATAAAGGCGCTCGCTCGTCCCGTCCGCGAAATAAGATCGTGAGTTTACGAAGAAGAAGAAGGTGAGTCAAGGGTGGGCGCGCTGGGGTGAATGGAAGCGCGGGGAGGCGAGAGAAAGAGATGAAGAGAGGGCGGTTCCGTTATGTTCGCGGCATCTGCCACCACCGTATCCGATATACGATACTTTGTTTGCCCGGGCTGACAGGCTTGTATACGTTGCATACGTCTGCACGTCTGCACGGCGCGGTGCGGCGCGGCACGGCGCGGCACGGAACGAAACGGCCTGGGCTGGCTGCGCGCACCCAAGGAGAACGCGAAATCCCAGCGAGTTCACCGAATAAATCAGAATACAACGAGCATATCGGGGCGACTGATATTTTCCACGCCCGTGGACCCATTCGCGGCAAGTCTCCCATCGCACGGTGTGTATGATCCCGTTTCTGCCTCTTCTGAATCGCCGTGGAATCTCTTTGAAACGATGTTAGGTAGACCGGTTATTGTTACATGTGGAATTTCCATCCAGATAAATTATTCTTTATACCGGATCGGATAAATGTGCAATGATGAATGAAATTCTTTGGAGGGCGAAGGTCGAAAAAATTCTGGCACGTTCTATTTGATATGATCGTACGCGTACAACGGTATGCTGATTCAATTGTCCGACAGCGTGTTCGTCAGCGATATCGGTTAATAGGGCCACGCTATAGTCACCGACGTAAATTCGGTATTAAGATAGGGAATCTATTCGAATGGATCGATAGCTGTTTGACTGTAATGCTACGGGGTATAGTAATTCGAAGATGCAAGGCATTGCATACAATGAGACAGCGAAGACTACAGCCATCCCTTGTACTTTAAGGATGTATTGGCTATACAGTCAATCTCAAACGTTTATGTACCTTAGAAAAACGCATTTCCTATAATTAAAAAGAAATCAGACGTCGGAAGAATAATGCTAATAACAAATAGCTACGTGCTAAAAATTATACAAGGAAATATCCAATTAAGTATTGACGCTGACGAAATTTTTTTTTTTTTTAAATTGCGAAAAATGCTTCAAATAAAAGTTGTTTTCCTTCTAACTTCGATATTTAACGAGTTACGTATGATTATTTGGCATTTTATTGATGTTGACAAAATCCGACCATCCCAGCGTCGAAACGGCGAACTTTTGGCAAAAAATTTCGTTTTTTCTCAATTACTCCTAAACCGTTGGTCCTACGGGAAAATTGCAAACGACCTTTCTTGTAGAGGACGACGAGATCTACAATTTCCATGTAAAAATTTC
>NW_017135881.1:674707-723203 GCF_001652005.2 Ceratina calcarata | reverse complement strand
GTATGTCCAACGGTTTGGGAGTTATTGGCCAAAAACGAAAATTTGGAAGAAATTGAAGGGGTACCCCTTGGAAAAATCTCGGAAAAATCGAAAATTTTGTTTTGTTGTTTATTATTAGCAATGTTCTTCCGACGTCTGATTTCTTTTTAAAAAATGCGTTTCTAAAGTGCATAAACTTTTGGGATTGACTGTATAGCCAATACATCCTTAAGTTGAACGATACTTCCAACATTCGAGAGTCAGACTTTCGTAAACCGATCGAATTATTTTATTTGTCCTAATCATCTCTCCTCGAAGACCATTTTTCATGGAAATTAGCGGTGTACTTCCTCTCTATCTCTCTCGCTTGAAATTATACATCCAAGCAGTTTGATCCGTGGTTTCTTCTTTGTTATAAGTCTACGTTGAACAACGGGATAGGAATCGCATCACGGAGAGTGTAAACAAGAGAAATAGAGACATCCCCTAAATCAGAAAGAGAGGGGAGATCGCAAACGAGGTGGAACGAGTTAAGAGAAAGCAATGTTCGGGCAAATTGGAATAGGCAGCGATCGATAGCCCGGCTCGAATGCATCTAAATATGGCGGTCGAATGCCCGTGTATTTACACGACGGAGAAATAAAAAAATAGAAAAAGGGGTGGATTGTGTGGGGAAAACGATATAAATTCAACGGTGGCTACCGTAGCCGCCCACCTGCCTTCGCTACGGTCACGATAATCAAATTTAATTCCCACGAGCATCGGGAGGCCGACTCTCGACACACCTGTATCTATGTTATAGCTCGCCGTTATGTTTCATGAAAGGTGGGAAAGAGAGAGAGAGACGACGAATTCGGTGGCTGGTTTCGAAGTATGCATTTTGTCTGGAAAATCTGAAACGAGCTTCGAAGCGGTGGCGTCTGCTTGATCTTGGGCTTTGTTCGGATAACTGCGACGTAAACAGATCACGTGCAGAAAGATATCGGCGCCGCTGTTGTATTTTAATTAGTTAGACAGCGACGTGCTACCGATATGACGGTGCAACATTCGAGACCCCTATTGAACATTTTATACGGAACATATTTTGCCGGGAAAATTTTGCTGCCCCAACGAGATTGTGTGTCGCTTTATGCACTTATTCAAATACGAACGTGTGTGTAAATGTTTATTAGAGCAAATTCAATACGGTGCTAATCAGTGAAGGATTAACTGTAATAACTTGATTGCAGGTGTGCATAGTCAGAATTGTCGGCACAAATTCGGTCATTATGAGCCAGCACGGTCGTCAGAAATAAAAATATACTAAAGGACGATTGATCAAAAATTTATCCATTGCGCATTTCAATGAATTCGATATACAGCGTGAAATGCATATATTCTTGGAGCTTCATCAAATTTCTCATTTCAAATCAACCATTTACATATTTTCGATAAATTCAGGAAGATATTGCATCCCGAGTTCGTTCGCAATTTCCACGCGCGTACATCTACGTATTTCCCGTGTGGTTAATTGACCTTTGTTTCCATCTGACACTGCCCCTATTTCCCGTTAGAATAATTATCGTATATCAAAAACCGCTAATTATCTGCTCTAACATTGTTCCAATAAAAGAAAGAGAGATACCCTCAAGCTCTTTAAACACTGATTTCTTTTATCTAGAAAAAAGCAACTAGAAATCGGTTCGTTGAGGTGATCGCCGACGGCGCTAATATCAATTGATCGAGGACGATGGTATACGGTTTAAAAATCCCTGTCACGTTATTCGATACCTTTGGGCATTTCTTCCGGTGAGGAGTTGCAAGACAAGCGGCAGGATAAAGAATAGCACGAGCGAGACGGAGCGTCCCGGCTAGACTAAACGAAGGGAAAGGTCGAGACAACGTGCCGTGCCGAAGAGCATCATGCGCAATCTTGTATGCAAATCGAGAGGAATGGTGCGAGACGGGGAACAAAGTAAAAGAGCGTGGAGGGAACGGACGAGCCGAGGTCGGCGGGCGAAGACTGAGGAGGTGCTTCGGGAAAAATTTGTTCTCTTAAGATTTCTATATGCAAATCCTGCCCTCGACGAGGCTTCCTCTGTTTTCCCCATGCCGGCATCCTTGAATTTGCATTCCGCATTCGCATTCATACCCGGCGTGCTCGGGGATACGTGTGTGTACGTTCGTGTAAGGATGCGTGTTAACGTACGGGCGCGTACAGGTTTTATTAATGATCCGTATGTGTCGGAGGGAACGTTACCGAGAGAACAGGGGATCGTAGGAGAAATCAGAGACTCCCGACGAGGGGGTGACACGAGAACCTGTTAGTAATTAGCATTAGTCCATTAGCATCCATAATTTGCCTAATCGGCTTTCCTCTATGTATCGCTCTGTGTACATCAAACGCTACACGGAATGCGCGTACCGGAAAATTCGGCACGGAAGACGTAGTGCGAGAATCGATGCTTTATTCCAAAGATCGTCTGTTCCATGAACGACGAATCCCGTCTGCGATTTTTTAATCCGCGGGGGATACATTTTCAAACAATATTTAGTCACCCAGTGAACTTTCTTATTTGTACACTCTTCACCGTATTGACCGTGTATTTTCTAACTGGTACCAAATCAAAGTAAGCCAACTAACTTTTGTGTAGGTAATACCTCGCGTGGGGTGCTGGGAGTTTCGAGACGAGAAGTTCGCGCGGGTGTGACGCTCTGCTCGCCAGGATAAACGAGAAGTATCGGCAAATATTTACTCGAAAGTCAACCGTGTGTTATAAAATAAAACCGACTTCGTTATACCCGATACGTGTCAATTTAATTAAGAACGATATTGTTTATTTTGAACCAACTTAATTAACAACGCCATTGTTTACTTTTAACATGCTAATTTAATGAAACCTTAGCCAATCTGATACAATCAATCATGCATGAAAAAAAAAAAGACTAGAAAAGTATTTTGTTTCCGATTTTCCTCATTACGCTTTGTAATTTGCTAAAGTTGAACGATTAACCTTTGGTCAGCGTTAGATATATCGGTATTACCGATTTTTTAGCTGTGCTCTTCATTGAATTTTTGCGTTAAAAAACATTGTCGGAACCATGGTCTACAAATTTCCCAATTTTCCCGGGACCGATCGCGGATTTTCCGATGGCTAACGCGGAAAAACCGTTTAGCGGTAAACGAGTATCTGCCGGGGCGCGGCGTTGCGCTTTAGGAAAATGTCAGGAAAAACGGTGTCGCCGGGGGAATTACCCGATGCCAGGGTCGATCTGTATCGACTCGAGCGAAGGCTCGCAGCCCCGTGAATTACGAGCGCCGGGCCGTTTCAAGAAAGAGAGGATCGGCGGATGGACGGGAGAGGAGAGCGAGACGGAGAAACGCGGCGACACGAGAGAGAAAGATGAGAAAACGAGGAATGAAACGTACGGTGGATAATGCGATTCCGCTTCCGCGGCTGTGGATAGAATCGCGTGAAAAAGTTCGCCCTCGTCCTGGCTAACTTTCGTTCCTCGTTCGCCGCCGCCCCGTTTCACCACCCTCTCTTTCTTGCTCTCTCTCTCTCTCTTTCTCGCTCCTTCTTTCTCTCTCTTGTACAATTTTCTCGGGGTAGGGGTCAAACCGCAGCAACGAGTGCATTCGTCGTCTCGTAGCTACGTTCTGCTACGCTATACCGTTGAGTACTTGTAGATATTAAGGTGGATGATTGTTGCCTCGCACTCGACTCAGTTTTCGAATGGAGAAATTTATTGTGGAATTAAATCAGACGTGAGCAGTTATTCTCGAAATTACTTCTCTTCAAATAATTCGTCTGCCTCGCTGTACCGTAACAAATTTTCATAAAAAATACTCCAGCAGTCAAAGAATTGACAGAAATACAAATAGATGTACGTTTCGTTTATTAATGCCTTTCGGATCAGGCGGCAGTAAGCGTGGCCTGCTCGCGTAATTTACAAATACTTCTTTAGCAGCGAGCGTTCTCATAGATCACGCGCGAGTAACGGATTGATTTCGCGAGCCAAGGAAATCGCGCGTGCTAGCTAAAGGAGGGACCGCGCCATTAAAGGCATTTATTTTCAGTGTCTGCACTTAAGGCGGGAGCGAGATCGGTATTAGAGGTGATTCTAGCCTGACCCAGATTTTCCCCCTTGTTGATCGAGGGTAATTTCAAAATGGAAGAAACCCCATCCGATCGATCCCGTCTGCGCATTCACGATGCTGAATAGGAGAAGACGAAGAGAAGGAGAATCGGCAAGATAAAAAGAGCGGGAAGACGAAGCGAATGCAAAGAGTGAGGGGGGACAAAGTCGTGGGATAGAGCAGAAGGAGGAAATTGATTTAGCAATTAACTGGTACATCGTATGATAATGTAGCCTCTTGTTACTCATACCTGACCCAACCTGAACGCTAACGCTTCTTAAAAACATCCGCTCTGCGAAAGAGTTCGTGAAAGCAATAAGAGCTTGGTAGCGGAGTTACCACGAGTTAGCGAATCATGAATAAGTAATTTGCGTCTATAGTGCAATAATTCAAACTTATTAGAGAAATAAATTCGAGTGAGAGATTTCATCGTGAACTAATTTGATGACTCCGTATTATCGTATTATTTTAACCAATAGCTGGAAGGCTGCTGTATAAAATTGCATGGCACGAAAGAACCCGTTGGAGGAGCGAGTACGGAATACAACGAGGTAACCAGAGAAGAAGCAGGAAGAGTCCCGGCTCTTGTAAAACATGACTGAGGAAGCGAGTTTAATTACGAGTAAAAATCGAGTTTGCTCGATCGGCGTCGAGATTGTCGCCTTGCGAAACGAAGTCTCACGATTATTAGATTTCCAGTCTTGGAAAGGGGAAGGAGGTCGAGGAAACGGACAGCGGAGGCGTGGGAGGGTTGGCTAAACAGTCCAACCCGTACGATCCGAGAAAAGGGTGGCGTTCCACGCCGAAGGAGGCGGAAGTAAGAGGGGGCGAGAAAGGGGTGAAACTATTTCTCTTGCTTCTCCGGCACGCCGGTTGTGATTTGAATACATCCAGTTAGCGGCGCGTGCCTCGAATGCCGTCTACCCGAAGGAAATGGTTAAAGGAGCCACTCGTTACTTGGTGCTCGTCGATACTGTGCTTCGTCCTTGTTGTGTCGCGGCCCGCACGCGATTAGTTCCGCCGGTTGGCTCGATGGCTCGGCTCCTTTCGATATTTATAGGCCAATCCATTATCACGCCAACAGATAATACGTACGAAACAGTTAGTTACACAAACGAAATATGTATTCGTGAAAAATAATCAGCGGATAATCGAGTGTCGAATAAATCCGTAATAACGAGCCGTCCGTCTCGTCGGCAGCGTTACACAAACACGATTGATGGGGTCCAATTTTAAAGTTGTTTCGTTCTCGATGCTTATTTAAATAACCCGACAGGTTATTCTCGGTACAACAACGGTAGCGAGCACGCGTCTTCTTACTAGCTCGAGACACGCGCGATAATCTCCCGGACTGGCCGAGCCGACATAATTTGATATTTAAATGAGGTTAAAATAGTTCACAACAGCAATTTGTCTTGTCGAGTTTTCCACGGCGAACAACTTCAACTTCCTTTCCGGATCCTTCTCGTAGTTAGACAGCTTTCTTTTCCATCTCAGAAATTCCTCGACGAAACATACGTTAAAGCGGTAAACGCTGGACGAGCGAGCGGCTGGCTGATAACAGATTTATACTGCTTAACTCCACCTCGTTTCTTTCACGAAATAAATACTTTAAACACATTCGTAATTGTTTTCCTTTTTGTTGTTGTTGTTGTTGTTGTTGTTGTACTGTAATTGTACCGTATTGCGAATAATAAGATCGCTCGGACAATAATGAATTAAAAATAACCAAATTATCATTCGGCGAAAGTGAAGACAAAACGGAAGAGAGGGATTAAACGGGATCGAAAATTGAATTCAGAACGAATTAATCCAACGGTAAGCACTTTCACGGGGCGGGAGCGGTGTCGCGTTCCGTACTCGGGACGGGAAACAATTTTATCGCCTTAATGTCTCCGCGCGAACGAGATCCACGAAACTCGGCAATCGTCTAGATTAACGACGACGGGGTCTCCCGGCGAGGGAGACGTCGTCGCCGCACCGACTGCCGAAGGAACGTTAAAGAGATAGTGAGATACGATCGGGTAACAGGTTTCGATAATAGTCTCGAAACAATTATCCCTGCCGTTTGCGTAATAACAATCCCCGGTTAGATAGGCGCGTTCCCCGACCGCAATCACGTAATGGCGACTACCTCGGGCACGAGCAAAACACGCGTTCGGGGAATGCACAGCCGAGGAACGAGACGTATGCCTATCCTCCGCGAAAATCAGGAAGTAAAGGGGGAAATTTCAAAGGCGACGCCGCCCGACTTTCCGGAATTAACTAGCGACTCTGTTGGATGTTCCCATCGTCAATTCCGTCCGCAACTAATCAAAACTTCCTGCCGTTTTCGTGCGACGTCATCCGCCGCAACGTCGTGTCGGTTTCTAATCTGTCGAGACGCAGGAAACTGTACGAGCATCGGCTCCGGGCCGAGGAACACGTTCGAGAAACGTTTCAGTGGGTGGAATTTTTTATTACAGGTAATGCGCGCTCTTTGACAAACGATAACCGCTGCTAATTAACTGCGTTCGTTAGCGTACGCTTAAGTTAATACTCCCGGCATTATTTTTCTTGTTAGCAAAAGCGAGCGAAGGAAGATGAAAGAGGAGAGGGAAACGTAATTCTATGATGTGTAATTTGTTAAAATAATACCTGTTACGGAGAGGGGTAGGTACTAATTTGACGCGCATCAAATTAATAAGTAATATCGAGTGCATTGAATGAAATATTAATTACGAATGATTGGAAACGGTCAGGGGTATGTATCCGCGATGATCCAGTCCCAGTTCGGAATTATTCGCGATGCGGTTCGAGATTTTCTCGCGTTTAATGAGTGGCCCGTTTCTATGGGAGGAACGTCGTTCTGGATAAAATATTTGCGCGGATACTATGAAAATCTCTTCGCGTGCAATAACAACGCCGACGATTGAATTATTAAGCGGTGGTACGTGCCATCGACGGCGCATTAAAAGGACCGACGCGTCGAGTAATAACGAGGTCCAATGTAACCGTGTAATGGTCATGTTTGATCGAGGATCCGGCGATACTTTTTGTCCCCGACGATGAACCCGTCCGTGATCATTTACCCGTATTTCCAATTAAGCTCCGCCGGGGAAAGGACCGTGTACCTGCTTCTTCTAACCGAATTTTTCCTATTTCACCGCCACGAACGAGAGAAACGCGCGATAAATAATTCCGTCACGATCGTTCCTTACGCTCGCGACGCTCCAGGAATTCGTTTACACGACTTTGCGCCGCGAAAGCGGAGGAAAAGATTGAGTTAGCCCGGGTTCTCTCTCTCTCTCTCACTCTCTCTCTCCCTCCCTCCCCCGTTTGGCCCCGTGGAATTCCGATTGAAAACCGGAGGCTTCGCGGTGACTGAGTTGGGACTGCGAATCAGTAGGATTCACCGGAACCGAAATGAGTGCTGCATTCGCAATTAATTCTGCGAGCGAGAGGGGAAAAACGCGTGCGAGGATATTCCATATCCGGAAAGGAATTAAACGAACGGGCTCTCAATGATGGAGGAAAAACGGCGAGGGTAGAAGCCGCGAAAGTAGCGGGCTGATAGTCGAGTTCGAGAACAAAGTCGATATTAAAATCAATCCAACTGTCCGGCAACGAGTTCGACTGAGTTTGTAACCTTAAAAGTTACCCGGGACCCGCCGTGGCTCCCTGTTACCCGCCCGTATATTGAACTTTAGTCAAGTTCACTCTCCCATTTGCGTTCCCGCGGCCCCGCTGTTGAGGGTTAAGAAAGCTCGACTAGAGAAAACGAGTAGAAAAAAGCCCGTACCCCGGGGAACGAGAAAGAGGCGGCGAGCGAAGGAAACTGGTCGAAGAAGGACAGGGAAACAACGAGAATCCGGCGAGCGCGGTGTAAGAGACGAAAGAATGGGAGAACGAAAGAAATAGTCGGAAGTTGAGGCACTGATCTTCTGCGGCATCCGCTAAGTAGCACTCCCGAGGTCGACATCGGAAGACTCGTATTTTATGCGCGGGCTTCGTATATTTTTCTCCCAACGAAGAAGCGAGAAGGCAGGAAGGAGGGACGGGAAGAGACAGAAGTCCTGGGGAATTTGCACGCGACGCATCTGCATTATGCATCGATACGCGCCCTTATTATTCCGCTCAATTATGTAATCTGCAGCTTCGACGAAGGGCGAAGAAAAAAATAGGCGAACCGAAGGGTGAAACGAAAAAAAACGGTTTAAAGCTAGCGCGAGAGGGCCGGGAACGAAGTTTCATCACACGTACGCTTGTAAAAAGTCCCTGAATTCCTCGTAAAGTTTTCGATTAAACGGTCGAGCGTCGTTGTCGACGTCTTAACAATTTTCTTTTCCCCGCCTCGCTCTTCGTACTCCCTTCCTCGTCGACCGCCCTTATTTCTTTCTTCCGCGCCGTTTCTCCTCGTCCGAAACCAGTGAAACGGGGTTGCCAGCGTTATAAGCTTCAAGGTAACGGGGGTAACTACGTTAATTAAAAATAAAGTACCGTCGTGACCGGGTTCTCAGTCGTTCGATCGACGGAAACCGGCTGAGGGATCGGGCCGTGCAAAGGACGAGGCAAAAGAAAACGAGGAAGGGTTGGGCTCGTCATTAAGGTTATACAAATCGTCGATTACGCTTGGCTGCTTAACGAGCTTCGCGAACATTTCGACTAGGAACGGAAGCTCGAGACTAGCCGGGAGTAAGGCGAGTAAATGAAACATTTCCCTCACGCGTTCTAAGCGTGAACCGGCGCGTCCTCTTTTCACCCTCGATCCAATGAAAACCCTCGCCGCTTCTTATTCCATCCGTGCTCGACGATCAAGTGTCGTTAGCGTACGACTTCGTAATTATTACATGACCGACCGCTCGAAACCGACGTAGAAACCAGACATAAGAACGTGGCGGAGATAAACCAATGAAGAATCCATAAAAAAAAAGTTCTTTAGTTGCCGATCCTTCAATTGTTCCATCTGTTCTATTCATTTGTTCAACAATTACGAACGACAAAAAATCTTTATTAACAGCAGTTTTGGCGAAAAACGAATGTAGATAATAGAAGCGCAAAGCGGAGCACTTTAGTTTCTCGAGTTAGAATTAGACGGCGTAGTTGGTGAAGTCAGTCGCCTAATAATTATAATCTTGCATTCTCGCTATTATGGCACGAACGAATCAGTGATCTCGAGAAACGATGGCATCTTCGACTGGTGAGTCCGTACGGAAACAAAAGGAAACGGGACTGATTTCATTGCTGAAACACCGGAAGGTGGACCGTAAAAGTGGCAATAAGACCGGGACAAACAAACTCGGGACTATGTTCCCGTCAATAGGCGAAGGAGCTTTAGAATTCGTAATTAAACGGCACCAGCTTAGAGTCGGAGCAGGTGAACGGAGAAGAGAGCTTCGAACGTAAAGGTTTTATGCGTGACCCCGTAACCTCTGCCCTTTTTCTTTACGTATTTCTTCAGACATTTACTGTCGCTACTGTGTCCTACGTACGATATGTGGACTCCTGAGTTTTTTTTTAAACTACAACTAAATTTGAACTGTTCTTTCCCGAACCTAACTCGGTTTCTTACATGAAAATTGCTCGACAGCAAAATTATACAAAGAATAAGTAATGGAAAATCAGATGTACGTAAAAAGCAGCACGAAAGGTCTCGGGACAAAATATCCAGACCGGTTAAAACGCAAGAAACTGGGGTAGCTAATCGAAAGAGGAAATGCATTTCAATATCAATTCCAATCTCGGCTGGGCACGACTGCACGGTGTTCCGCCGCTCGTCCGGTTACATGTTAGAGGCTCGTACAGTAGCGACGTGCACGCGTTTCGATAATTCAAGACAGCGACGACGTGTCACGAGAGGAAAGCTGGGTGCACCCTCGACGTTACTTTCGACATGGTGGGCCGAGGCTTCCTCGAAGGTCGGCGTAAGAGAAATACAATACATAAATTATGCGGGCGGCAGAGGGTCACGACGACGTGACTGCAACTTGCCTCGTATTAAAGTTATGAATATAAATCACGACCGGTTCGTTTCACGTCGTCGACTCTCTACGTATCTCGTTCCCGTTCGCGATCGAATCAGCGATCTCCACCCCCTACCCGTCATTTCCTGCACTCCCTGTATAGCATTTGCCCTCCTTCGTTGTTTTTTATTCGACCCGTTCAACCATTCGTTTCGTCCCTTTTTCTTTGACCCGACGTTACTTCGGAGTCGAGCCTCGATGGTGTCAAAGTCCCGGCCCATTATTCAACCCGGTCGGAGTTCATGTTCACCTGACACGCACCCCTGCTCGACGACTAATCACCCGTTGCCCGCGTTTCTTCGAACTCACGGATCATTCCGGCGATGCTGACGAATGGAATTAATCATTCACGGAGACTGATCGGCCTCGGATAAAAACAAGGACTCCGTGACGCGACTGCGAAAAGTACTATTTCTATTTCACCATCCATTCCGATTTGAGGTCCAAGATCAAAGTATGCATAATACATCTTTACGAGATAAGTATGATGCAGGAGTAAACTCGGTACTTTCACCCTGAAACAACCGTTCCACTGGTATAGTTTTCCAGATCTAGCAGTACATCAGTGTGAAACTTCTTGCAAACATTTCCTTATAAATGAAGATTAACGTTCCCCTCTGCTGTTCCAGATTCTCCGCGCTCAGTGTCAACGACTCTGCAGTAACTGCGGAATATATGAAGACAACTATGGTTTACGAGATGGCTTTTTATCCCGGGGCACAAATCAAACAGGGAAATCGCGTATAAGGAGGATACTACAGCCAACCGAGAGTCATCGTGCATCATGCAAACATGTAGATTCTTAAAGTATTCATTTATATCATAATCTCTTACTGCATACTATCGTCGTTGGAATACATCTATTCGTACGTCGTTGTATAAGAACGATGTAACGAAGCAATTCCTGTCCGCCGACGATGATAACAATGATATAATACAAGAATATGGTAGAAACGGATGCGCAGCTTTGGAGAGATCTATTCGTGTGTATCGAGTGTAAATTGAATGTAAACGTTTCATGCAGTAAATTCCTTGGCAGTACATTCGGGCAGAAGCTTATCTCGACGATTATAATTATTATTTCTTCGGATGGATTCGACAAAAATTTATATAAAAGCATTGGGGATTGTAACATTTTCTATCCTAATTTCACGAACTCCTTTCTCAGCCAAGCGTAGCTATGAAAATTACCATAGGGAGAAGCGTGTCTCCCTGCAGGTAAACCAGCTCTGACAATCTCGAAGCGGTTGCTCATATTTTCGAGGTCACGACTTCCAGGGACCAAGTTGAGATTTTTTTGCACGCGACAGAGCGCGAGAGGAACCGCGGTCCCAAAGGAAATGGGAAGGAGAAGACGGCAAGGAGGACCGAGGGAAAAATTGCCGTGGAAGGCGAGTTTGTGGCATCGGATATGTATGACATGGCGCTATCGATACGTTTTGGATGCGGATCGACGATGTATCGGATCTGGGTGAGCATCCGTGCGTGATCACCAGAATCTCTGGAGATTTGCGTGTATGCACTGACGAACGAAAACGTGCACTCCAGCCCTTTCTGTTAGTCGATCGGTTTCTTCAGATTTCTGACATACCACTTGAAGCGATTACAAATCGGATTATTTTTCCTACATATAGCGTCGGACAACAAATACTCGTTCATATGGAACGTGAAATAATTGGAAAACGGTGAACAATCGGAATTACGCAAACATTCGGTGTGTAGTGGTAGTGGGTATTGCGCTGAGTGGCGATTCGGCAGAAAAGTTATGTAGTATTGGGTTTTCCGATAAACGCCAATCTACACACAAGCCCCGACTCGAAAAATTTCATTTACCCGTTAATGTTATAATATCAAGCGAGCCGATCGGTTTTGGCTCTATGCAGCGGCGAAAAACGTCGATCAACGGCAATTTTTCCCTTAATTAACGCGCAGAACCACAATATCCGGTTGAATTTCCATGATCGGCCCGGATCCGCAGTGAAAGCTGAAACGTTTACGTTTCGTGCGAGTTCCTCCGGGCTTGGCTGGATGGATAAGAGGTAGCCGGAAAAGCGGCGGTGCGGCACGGGACGGGACGGCACGATGGGAGGAAGCATTTCCCGATTTTCCGCTCGATGAAGCGTAACCTTCCCGCGGATTAAATTCGAATCGATATTTTTATCGGTCACTCTCTCGTTACGCCGCTTACAATAATGTTAGCCGGGAACCCGTTTACGCGGAGCAAACCACCGAACCTTCCAGCTAAACAGGAGGGGGCAAGGAGGAAAGAAAGAGACGGTATAAGGGATGAAAAGAGCGACCATTCTCACAACGGAGACCATCCGTGCTGATACTTGCTTTATTACGACCCGCTCATGCGCGAAACTTCATTGCCTACTTTCCGCCGGCCGCCGCCGGTGGAAAAGAGACATTCATTTTTAATGTATGCGCGCGATGGCTATGCTCTCGAGAGGAGAGACCGCCGAGCTCGCTTTAATAGAGCCGTCGGCCCGGGGAAAAACAGCTGCACGAGAATCGTAAAAGTACTGTACCCGCGAAGAAAATAGCTCGGCGGGAAGAGACTTTCTTTCTCGCTCTCTTTTTCTCTCAGGTTGAAGCGTTCTCGTCGAGAACGATCGACGCGGAATGCGCCGCGCCGTTACAAATGCGACACCGTGAAATATGTCGCCGGGCCAATTCCGATGATGCGCTACGATGAAAGTTTGAGGATGCATCTCGTCGATGGGATAAAGCGTTGTTTGAAACGAGGAGCTTTGGCACGATTGACACATGGCTCGAGCGAGAGAGAACACACCGTTAAATAGTAATGGGGAATCTCTCGGAAGTGAAGGATATCTACACCTGATTAAAGTTTATTAACACCAATGAACGTTTCATTGTCTATGAGGAGACTAAATATTAATTCGCCGCCTAAGACTTCCATCAGTTTGCCGACCCAGCGTGAAATCATGAATACGCTGATGCACCTTTTACGAGCACGTAGTAAATCCAGGGTGCCATGAGAAAGTTACATTATGGGTCTGTAAGAGTAACCCGTACGAGTTTCACTAAACACATCCTCTGTTCAACGGATACGCGTCAGCCCCTAAGGGTCACATATCCTGCGCCTACGTGCAAAAAAGCTTCGAAAGCATCTCTCACCGTGAAAAGCTTCAACCCCGCAACTTTATTATCCAGCTCGTATGCATTCTCTTGCTTTCAGTGAACCTTTTTCGGTCCCGCACAGGACAAAAGCCCCGCGAGCGTGTCGCACACGCGTGTGCGACCAAATAGGTCGTTTGTGCACGTATGCGTGTGCCGCGCTACGGGTAACGTCCGAGCCTTGTGAAACGCTCGTAACGGCGCGCGTCGCGCCGTGAAAGCGCCGCGATTCCGGATGGCTATTTATTAAACATAGCTTCATTACCGGGCAAGGCTACATATTTTAGCTGGTTTCACGCGCGCGGCCCTCGCGTGTCGCGCCTGTCACGCGAGCTCGCCCTACGCCGCGATTGTATCGTGAATAATTGAGAAAAAAAGCTTAACCGCTTCAATTAATACACCCGTCGCGCGTGCACCGGTTATCGTTGAGTACACGCTCGATCGAAGCGACGGTCGTGCTGGCTTCGCACGGTGTGACACGGAATGGCACGGCCACGGCCGCCTCGGTTTCCCGTCGCGAAGCCAAATAAATCCGGTGGACTCGTTAACACCGTGGCTACTCAAATATTTACTCGCAGCCTGAGCAACCGTGGGTCAGCGCAGATAAAAACTACACACTGCAATTTCTTCTATTTTTTTCATCCCCTCTTTTAAAGATGCACAACCCCGCATTGTTTTCCCTTGATATTGTTTGAGAATAATAGTATTCATCAGTTTATCGTACCTCGATGCACACGAGAGGACACGGTCTGAATTTTGATACGAGACGTACGAAATAGTAACAATGAAATGAGTTTGGCCCGCGACTGGTTTCTCGAAGAAGCGTCAAAGGGTTGAACGTATCGGACGAGAAACACGAAGATCGGAGATGGCGATCGTTTTCGATACCGCTGCCAGATACGGTTATCAATACGTGACGCGTTTCCCTTCCCGATCGAAATCCGTGCGCACGTACAAACGCGTGCACACCCGACCCGGCGCGGCGCTACGTGCAGAATCGAGCACTCGAAACGCGGCATCGGCCGGCACGTGTAGTCGTAGGGAGATTCGATAATACAGTGGCATAATGCTCGGCAATATAGCATAAAGGGGTTGACACGTTGACGCTGTCACGCACCGCGCCGGTGCGGCATCCTGGAGGACATTGACAACGTGACACTACGGGATCCGTACTTTTCTATGAATCCCGTCCCAGCCTCGTCCCGCTCGTAAAACATCGTGGATTACACCCGTGGAATAAAATTTCCCTCGGCTGCGAGCATCTCGCGCTATTCGACACCGTTGATGACCACTTTGTGAACTCAACTGCCATTTCCGTGGCCCTGGTTTTATCGAGTTGAAGTATTAAATCTTTAATGGCCGGATAATTCAGATGCCAAACAAGCTTATTCGAATTTGGATACTCCTGAGCGGAAGTCATTTTTATTTTAGATTGATCCTGCTTGAAAATAAAAACGATTTCCTGAATCAGTCAAAAATGCAACGACCTTTTCAATTCTAATCCTGGTCTCTGCATTCATACATTCTGCATGCGAGTCGATCGGGATAACGGGAAAAGGTGTAATCGATACAAACTCGTATCGGATTTAATACGCAGCTTTTCGTTTCTGGTCAAAGGGATCGTGCCCAGAGTAGCGCAGATTTTCCGACCGATGAACAAAACAGAAGCAGAAGAAAGGTGAGAGAGAGCGGGACGCGGAAAAGGGACTGTCAATTCGATACGCAGGCACAATTGATTGGCGATCCGCGTCGAAAGGTTTAGTGGTCGGATGAAGCTGCTACTGTTGTGTCGCGCTAGGCTGCGCTGCGTTGGACACAGGGAAAGGAGGGCACGAGACGGAGAAAGGAAATGGCACGTGGAATGATTATATCCTGATGCAGTCACGTACCATCGGGGCTTTACTCTGCTGTCTGTGCCCGATTCCAGTTCTACCCTTCTAATCAAGCTACCGGGGTTACAAATTAATTTATCTTTGATAATTCGTGCCGGTCCAATAGAGAGGCTCCTAACGTGTTGATAAATATCGAATGAAATTTACCCCGGAGACGTTCTTCGTTGAATACGAAATACGTATTCATGACCCGACTTCCCCTACAACGTTTTGTTCTGTTTCAAACTAACAGCGAATCCATTTTCTATACGAACATGATCTTCTATAAAATTTACACAATATTGGTTGTGAAACATCGCTTCATGTTAATTCGCCTAAAATTGTTCTCCGAATAAAAGATAAACGATGTAAGGGAAGGCAATATGCAAAACGTGGCACACGTCTTCGAGCAGCGGGTCCCGTGGTGTGCATGTGTGGATACGATTTGCACGGGTGGCCAAGATACGAATGAATTTATGGTCGACAATGTGCCCTCGGTACGTACGCCGCTGATGAATTACGACGTCGAAGCTGCGGCTCGTTCTGAATATACATGCGGCTAATGACGACGAAATTTACACAGTACGCGATGATCGACTCCATTATGAATGCGTTCGAACCGCGAATCGTGCGCGCGGCGACGATAACGCGGCAATCCCTCTCTCACCGACATTCTGCGAATGCCTTGCACGTGCCCCGCTCGTTATGAAATTCTACTTCCCACTATTGACATTGGTATAAACGATGCTTTCCGAATATTATAGATTCGCCATTTGGAGAACGGAGGATTTTTCCCGAATTCTCTCCTCTTTTAAATCGTTGTTGCCGAACCCAGGATCTTCATCTATTTAGACGAGATTTAAACACAGAAAGTCTATGTAAATATAAAAAATAAAAGACGTGTACTATTTCCTAGTTTGCAATCGTCCACTACTTCTAATAAAAACTCTCAACTAAAATTAACAGACTCGTAAATCACGTCTACTCTATGTAGTACATCAGTAATTGATTTTTATTACACCGAACAGTTAACTTCGAATCCCACGACAGGTTCTCTCTTTCACTCGAGGCAAGACCTGCGTCATCCCTCGAGCAAAACCCTTCTCTGCGATTTTTACGACCGTTCGGGGTCTTCTGGCGAAACATTGACGCACACAAAAAAATAAAATACATCGCCACGTCTATTGGGGGTTAACGAGGTTCGTTAATATCGGTGGGACGTAACGAGATGCAGTAGTGATCGTGAGCACGAATATTTCGCGCGTGCTATTCGGACTTATCGTCAGAGGTTCAACAGCTCCTATGAATAAGCTGCTTTGTACTTGACTCTTGTCTATTGGAAATTTCTAAAACCGCTATTTGGGATATCAACATAGACGCTCGCATCAGCTTAATTGATAAACGATACGTCTTTGTTACCTGTCCTCTCTCTAAACAAAAAAATTGAAGATAAATTACAAATAGTGATCCTAGACTTTGTTCAGTGAAGAAAAAAGAACGACCTATTTTGTACAGCTAGTAACAACGAAATTGAGCCAGCTATGTGCATGTGTTAGCCTCCCCTGGGGGGACAAAATTCAAAATGAGTAAGAAGTCAACATCTTATTTTTTCGCATTGATATTGTTGGATTTTAACATAATTTTCAAATGTCAAAATAAAAATAATGTTAACGTACGCACATTACCACCACCTACATTAAAATTCTTTTTACTTTGACGCGTCAAAATTGTAATAAAATCCAACAGTACCGATGCCAGATCAAGCATCGAAAAAATAGGATGTACACTTATTACTCGTTTTGAATTTTGTTCCCCTAGGGGAAACTAACACATGCACGTAGCTGGCTCAATTTCGTTGTTACTAGCTATACAATACATTTTTGTAGACAGTGAGTTTTAATCAATGACGAATTACAAGCAAATCCCATAATTCATGTTCCATAGTTGATTCACCTTCACTTCTATAGAATGCGCTTTTAAAGGATTTCGCGCACGTATCAATCTTTCTTATCTACGTTTAACGGAGAAATGGCATCGGACTACGCGTTATCGGATTGATTTGTTTCGAGATATTGAATTGTTCGTCCATTCGTCTGACTCAATCGATATTTTTCAATGAAGTTTTCCCCACAATTAAATAGATGGAAACTGATATTAATGTCAAAAACGCGAGAGCTATCGGAAGACAATTATCCCCGAGAAGTCTCCGCGTAATCACGAATCTTAGAGTTCGGCGAATCGTGGGCGTAGGATCGATGATAAATTACTTCTCATTTCAGTGCGTCTCGTTCCTCGGTAGAAATTATAAAACTATGCCGCGGAAACTTTCCGTCTCAGCGGATTCCCGGCTGTTTCATATCGCAAACGTTTCCCGGCCGAGATGCAAATTACGACGCGGAGAAAAGAACGCGAACAATCCAATTATTTCCTTATTCGCGAGAAACACTTCATCGCCGTTTCAGCCCGGCGCGCGTGGCGGGCGACGACGACGTCACGTTCGACGCCGAAACTATGCGAGTTCGTCGTAGAACAAACGATGGAAGACAAAGAACGTGGGACGAAGAAAAAGATGGGCGATGAAACGAAAAGGCGCGGAAACACGATTAGAGGCTGACACGGCGAAGAATGGTAGTGGATGGCGGAGGAAAAAGTCAGAAGTCGTGCGTTCTTCACTCACGATGCGAATCAGGATTTTCTTTGAGTTCAACCGACCCCTGCCCTCCCCTCTCTCGATTCTTCGCGATGAATTTCGTATTAGATCCGACCCACTTAAACGATCTCACGCAGATTTCCCTTTCTCTCACCCCGGCTAGCTTCTCCGGCTTTTTAACTTCGTGCTCTTTTTACGCGCGCGTGTTTCAACTGGCGAGGGGGCGGGTGGGGGAGAAAGAAGGATAGAAGTCGGGATGAAGAGTGCAAAAAAGTTAAATCCGATTTGGCACTCGAGACCTCGACATCCGGGATGAAAAGCGTGCTGGTTTAAATGCAGCTGGTGACCATAATGAACCGTCGTGTTTCGTTGATCTTCAGCCTCGAATAATTTGAACCCTAATCGCGAGAAAACAGTGTACTGAATGTATTCAAAGTGTATCTATTTAATCATTGGATAAAAAATCCAATTTCTACATAGTAAGACTAGATAGTCTGACTAAATATCGACTTGAATTATTTGCAGTATCGTACTTTAGAATACATTTCTTCTGACGTCGCTTATGTACACGGTTGTATACTATATACATAACGAAACCTACTTTCCAACGACGGACAATATAAATTAAATATATTATAATAAAACATAATTATTCGATGGCTCTAGAGAATCGCTAAATAAATTAAATAACCCGAAATGTACTATCTCCTGTCAAAGAATGTTGACATCCGCTAATTCTATACCATTTGTTAACGAATAATCAGTAACGCGAGAAGGGGTGGGATTGGCGTGACCGAAATAAAAGCTCGCGACGCGCACTTGAAGCCCGATCGCGGAACGATCGCTCGCCCGATCTCGTTATCGAGTCAGACTCGAGCCATTACATGCAAATAAGTCAGCGATCTGTCTGTACTTCTCTCGGTTTCTCCGTCTTTGCGGTTCCAATCTTCATCCCTCGCGCCGTGTTCCCGCCCCTCCGCCCTCGTGGCTCCCCTCCGTCATCGGAACTCAATTCGACCGACTACCC
This sequence comes from Ceratina calcarata, assembly GCF_001652005.2. NCBI lineage: Eukaryota > Metazoa > Arthropoda > Insecta > Hymenoptera > Apidae > Ceratina > Ceratina calcarata. Next base: position 704,413 of record NW_017135881.1, on the reverse strand, counting down.
GTCCTCGTCTGACCGACTGCTAAGACCTCAAAGCCCGAGGTTCCTCTTAATTACAGTTGTCTCGAGTCAATCTCGATGGTAATTAAGCTGGTCGCGCGAACCGCCCCGGCACGACAGCGGCGGCAGTTCGCTTCGCAAGCGGAACCTCGCTCGATTCATATGATATCTCGCTGAATCGCGTGCAACGTAACGTGTTAAAGTTGAAAAAGAGTATCCACCGAGGATCCGCGGGCCGGATGGCGTGCGAGAAAAATCGCTAACCCGCTTACGATCGCCGATGAATATTGACGCAGCAGCAGTGATCCGCGTTCCATTTGCATCGGGAACGCGTTAATTTGAAATTGAAATCAGTCGGAGAAATTGCTTAACATTTCGCGTTTCGGGTACCGCGTTTACGCGGCCCGTTAGAAATCCGCTGCTTCGACCCATTGTCCGATCTCCATGTAACTGCAAATTACGTTGCGACGGAGCGACGCGGAGCGCGCGTTGTTCCACTCTTTTTATTTCCTCGTTTTTTTTCCCCTCCCGTGTACTACGTTCTCATCGCGAAACGACGTCGACGCGTCCCGACAAGAAGTGGGATGATCGAGTTACACGCGAGCTTCCGTTAACACGATCTCTCCCTGTAAACTTTTCTCTGTGTCACTGTGACAAGTTGGTCGCGTTCTGTGTTTATTCAACGTGGTATGTGCTCCGAAGAAAGAGAGAGAGAGCGACCAGCATTGTCTCTTCAATCCATTAACATCCCACGAGAAGAGATTTGGACACAATAAAAAAACAAAGATATAGCAATAAATTTTATCTCCTATTTTTTATGCACTGTAAAAAGAACGGTAACAAATCAATGCGCGATGTGACCGCGATATTTTTTAACGCTGTGACAATAATCGCCTGAAAGTTTTAAGTAATCGTCCAGGAACATAACACTTAACCGTTTCCCGTTTCCCATTATCTTAAATATTCTGGATGAGCGGACGACTCGTTTTCTCGGCATAAAGATTCGTTTTTAATCTCATTCAACGGTGGTAAAGAAGAAAGAAACACGACGGACGAGGGGGAAAAACGGTAACCGGGTGGAGAAAAAAGAACGCGACTAAATCATGGAAATTACGTATTTGCACGGCGATCCGTTTAAATTAAAAACTCCTTTTAAAGCTCGCACCTAACGCGCGTTCCGTGTTTTATTTAATTCCCGTTCGGTTAGAAAGTTGTTCCTTCCTTAGCGGTACGCGTTATCCTTCATTGAAAAATCCTTCTTGTAGACGAGTGAAAACGCGTCGGATTCACCGGGGCGATTCCCCGTTAAACGAATCGAAGGTGGGGATGGGATAAAAAGAAAACGGGGGACGAAAAGGTGGAAGGAAAACAGATGATTCGGGATCGTGTTTCATTCTTGTTTCATTCGAAGAGCGGACGAATTCCGCGCGCCACGGGATTATAAACGGAGACGACTTTGCATAGTGTTTTAGAAAATTTTGACTATTCCACCCCAAAACGCGGCGAAAATTAAGCTCGCGAGAAAAATTTAAATTTCACAGGGGAGCTAACCTATCCCAGACAACAAACCAGCTTCCTTCGGCTAAAATCAATTACGTTTTCTATTGAAGGGGAAGGATAGCTACATCAATATCGGGCAATGCTACGCGAAACAATTCGCGGAAGGAAATTTCGTGCGAGCGAATATTTGAACCGAAGTAGCGGGCGCAATTCTCGTACACACACGTAGCGTGTAATCAATTCTTTAGAAGAAACCTTTGAATGACTGTTCCGCAAAAGGATGAAAACAAATTAATGTAAACTAATTGAATGGTCAAACAATCAGATACGCAGGAGTCCTTTCCATTCATGCAGCCAGGAGCTGACTTGCAGTTTAATTAAATTGTGTCCTCTTATTCTATTTCCTTTTTTTTTCTTCGTAAGGGAACGCCGATCGTGTCTGGATGATGAAATGCAGCGGAGAGAAAAAAGAGTGAGGGGAACGAGTGGTGGAAATGCGGCGAGGAAAACTCCGTTTTCCTTCGGAAGACAAATAGCTTTTATCTTACAAGAAGATAAAAAAGGTTCGAGTAACGCTTAAGAATTGCGGTGGACGAAGAATGTTTACCGTTCCATTATATTTAAACAAAGAGTGGTTTTACAAGATTCCTGAGAATATTAATCATAAAAGTGTTATACTTGGCGAGGATTTGGAATTGATTAACGGAGAACAACTTACTTACGTTTTCGCTCGTAGCAATGCCGGGATATTATCATTCGCGTGCGAAATTACCTCGGGTAGAAAATTCTACACGGATTTTCGCTACTTAAAAATTCCTCCGAGAGACACGACAAGCTTTTTCTCTCTTCTAAAATACAATCGACCCAACTCTCCTTCCCTCTCTCTGTTCCGTTTAGTAAAACTCTATAAAACGAAATTCAAAAGAGAAGAGAGCGTCTCGTGTCGGGACGTTGTAGAAAGTTCATAAGCTTGTAAAGAGCCTGTATTTCAACCTTTTAATTTTCTCGGCACGTGTATGAGCAAGGAACTATGAGTCAAGGGTGAACAATTCTCGAAAGTTGATGTAAGGTGTCACAACGGAGTATAAGCAAATTGTGGAAAACTCATTCAATTAGGCGGGCCTCTTTTAGAACGAAACTGTTCTGCAAACGATTTATAATTTCCGAAACAATTCCATCAATATCACTGAGAATTATTGCGAGTTATACTTGAATTCTACTTCGTTAACACTAGAAAGACTGAAATTTAGTATATACCTATATTGCCCAAAAGCAGTAAAAATGACTGCATTGTGAAAGAATAATGTGTAAAGAAATTTGTCTAAAATTAATTTTTAATATTTTTTATATTATTTACAGTCATATAACAAGTTATTAGTAAATGTTAATAATAAAAAAAATTTACTTCACTTGGGAACAAAAATAATTTATTATTTGTACATTTGCCCAAAAGCAGTCAAAATGACTTCTTTGGGCAATCTAGTATTAAAAAGGAAAAAAATCAATACTAGAATTAATTCACTAAATGAAACGTCTTGGTAGCTGACCAATGGTGTCACGTTGGCACCCGTCTTAATCAAGCAAGTTTTCGAGAGGTTTAATGAAGCGCTAGGGCAGACTCTGTTGCCTTTTGACGCACAACTTATTGGGCAAACCACATTCAAGATTCTGATTACTTCCGGCAGTCATCAAAGGAAGGAACTGTCGTCGTTTCACGTCGTGTTTCGTCCCGCAGTTTCCACGCTCGAAACCGAGCAATAATTACACGAATATCGCGTTCAGTTCCTTCTCTTTCGTCTAAGGAGGTTCATACCGACGTAGCTTCGTGGCCAGAACTTTCCAATTACCGGGACATCGTGATTCCACAAAATAGCCGCAGTAACGAGACGCGGCCAGAGGTTTGCGATTCACCGTTTCGCGACGCGTTTCTTCCCGGCCTGAAGAAATATCGTCGTCTGGCGCGATTCAACAGAACTCGAAACGAAATACTTTATTTAGACTCGGCGGTCCATTTAATCTCTCTAACATCTTTACAAGAATTTAATGCGTTTTGTTAAATTACGACCATATCTTTCTTCAGACTCACAGAAGCAGGTACCGATTCTAAAATTCTGTATCTCGCGGGGATGTTATTAGGGGAAATTCATTTTCGAACGATAAACTCGTGCCGGCTCGATATTTTCACGTTCCTGGCGCAACAGAATTTGCAACTCGTCTCCAGGGCAAATACTCCAGTACGGGATGAGGATGGAGAGAGAAAGAGAGAGACAGCAAGGTGCAATTCATTTGGACGGAATGTTTCGCGACTCGCTTCACTCCGGGGTGGGCAGCGGAACGTCGGACTGGCGCAGGGCGGCGTTTTACTTAAGCGCCATTAAGAGGGATATTATTTTATTTCAACTTTTTTTTGTCATCACGTCGAGCGCCAACCGTCAGACGCGACGAGACTCGTTAATGGCCGGCCGGAAAAAGATAAGCTTCCCTTTTTATTAACACGTACCGGGAGTTGTTCCCGGGAAATTTAATGACTGGGAATATTTGCTAAAGCAATCCCACACCCTTAGTTCGTTACACGCACCCCCAGAAACAAATACGAACGGACACCCATTCTCTTTATTTTTCACTTTCGCTCCCTCCCACGGTCGGCCATTTTTTTTTTTTATTCTATCGTTGAACGTAGTTGGCAAAGAATTTTTTTCCCTACGAAACTCAAGAAGCGAAATCCCTTCGCGAGGGTAACAGAGGAACTCTGTTGCGGCGTATCTCGTCCGGCCGTCATAAAATACGTAGCTCTTCGTCTATTGTTCCACTATTGTTCCCCGGTTCGCAACTTTATTTATTCAGAAACGAAGCGGTTCCAACTGCACGTTAACTCGGACAATGACTCCGGTTAACGACACGATAATTAATACCGAGTTAAGCACAATGCTCCCGGTGAATGTGATCGAAAAGAACAATAGGCCGCCGTCGGGGTAAGTTTCGTTTAAACCAGACGAGCGTGCACAAAGTGCTGCGATGTACAAATACGAGAAAACGCATCGCGAACAGCGCGTCGAAAAGAAGAATGACACGATGCCCGCCGGTGAAAGGGCGCCAACCCGCAAGATTTAGAGCGACGTTTAAGAGGCCGGCCGCGTTCCGAATTAGTTACACCCACGCGAGAAGATTGATTAAATATTCATTTATTGCGGCTAGGACGCGGTTTCCGTTCTTTTCTCTTTCTCCCCCTCCCCGACGAGGCCTAGGAGTCAGTCTTCGTTTCATCCCCTTCCCATTCCGCGTAAATCTCTCTTTCTCTCCTCTTCCCCTTTTTCTTCCCGCGTACTCAACCTGTTATATTCGCGTGCGTAGTTTATTGGCCATAACTCCGGAACAGCTACAAATCGCTATCCCCCTCGTGGCTTTAATGCCTCTACACTCGTACGTACAGTGACTACAAAAAATATTGCGGCACCACGCTCCACCCGTCTACTTTAGCATTTTGAGTACTCCCTATCCAGATCCCCGGATATTAAACCTGTCACCAGTTTCATGAATCTGTTAAAATTTAGTAACGCGTAAATTGAACGGACAGTCTAATGAGGAAGATTGCGCGAGCGTTGATACTTGCCGCGGCTACTGTACACGCACAAGGGCGGAGAAGAAGGACGACGGAACGATTATTTTGTGCGTAAGTGCAGGCTCAAAGTGAGCATGTGCCGGGCGAGCGGGAGCGGGTAAATGCGACCATGCCGCGCCGGCCTTCTCCTGTAATCATATCGTTTTTACAGTAATTACGAGCCGGCCCTTTAGCCGGCACTTACGCTCGACATTATTCTACCATTTCGCCCGATGCCGAGATTACGCGGCACCCTTAATGCTTTCTATCCGCGCGATACACTGGCTCACCCAATTGACCGACTTTACACCCGAGCATTTCTTCACGTATTAAGTATATGTCAAGTATTGTTAAGAGTCAGTAGAGCGAAAAAACAAATTTGGCAATTATAAGTAAAAAATGTGACTTATTAGCAAATTGTTTTAGGAACTTGATTTTCCCCCATTTCTCACAATGTACACAAAATTTCGCCAAATGATTAAATCTTAGGAAGTGCGGGAATAGAATGGGAGAAGCTCGAATTGCTTCCACGTTTCTACTCACAGAGACAGTCAATATTGCCAACTGTTACTGTATACTCAATCGAGATCAATCGAAATATCACGTTAGGTATCTACTTGTAAAGAGCCGATAGGAGAATGAATGAATCATTTTCCTTCTCGATTACGCGTGCTAATTATCGTTAATTCGACGTTATCGTAGCTGCCGTTCGAGAGCGGCTGGTAAACCGCGTGGTTAGTGCCTGTGAAGAGTAGGCACTCGTCGAAACGAACTGGAGGTAAAAATGATTCGTACGGATACGCGAGTTGGTAAACGAACGTGAACGGTGAGCGCGGGGAAAATTGCAAAGGAAAAGTTTTTTCCCCGCAGGTATCACCGGTAAATTATAGTGATGCGTGGTTAAGGTAAATTAGAGGCTACGTGGAGATTAAATTTAGATAGGAGCGAGACGGAAATGGGGTTTAAGTGTTAAACGTACGCTTGTTATTTATGACCTTGCGATGGATATTTTAAGTAGTTAGAAGCGTATCAATTAAAAGGAAGGAAATAAATGACTTCTCTCAGCATGGAAATAAATGCACGGGTACAACCTATTAACGTAGTCAGTTAATCCTTTTTCCCTTATGATTAATTTTTCAACGTGATAAATGGCAAATGGACAGGGACTTCCGCAATTTTTTTTTCAACTGCGAAGGACGTTATCCAAATTACAACTTCGAGCAAAGCGCGAGCAATTTGAACAATTAATTGAGAACGACACAGTACATGTTTGTGGAACGACAGCCTAATCGACGTCAGTGCAGCGGGTCCAGGTGCGTTTAGAAAAGTCACGAGACGATAACCTCGGAGGGATATAACCGCGTTACGCTCGTATCCGCTTTTACTCGCAATTCGATTAAGCCACGCGGTGAACGGTGCTAGCTTCTCTCTGCTTTCTATGCTCGCGTTTCCATCCACGTACACGCTCGAAACTGCGCACGCTTTGATTCAATTTCGCGACGTTTCCAGTAATAATTTCCGGAGTGCGAGAAAGTATCAACCGCCCTCGTCCCACGACCCCGCATGGCGATTCACGGTCGCTCTGGTGATGACGTCGCGTTATCAAGATTTCTCGGCCACTGCTTCACTGCGAACACCCGATTACGCTTAACGATCGCGCGCGGGTCAACCCTTTTACGCACAGAGGCTCGCGTACAATCGTGCGACGCAACTTCTTCACAAGACTGCCTCGTTACCGTCGCGTTCTTGTAATCAAGTTTATTCCGTTATCGCGCCGGTGGGACGAGCGCGGATTGAGCTGGGAGCTGAATTCTTGAAACACGTTTTATACTGCCAGTCACGGTAATTGCCACGACTAGATTTCATTTCTAGACGCTCGATCCGAGATTTTTGAAGCAGCTGCAATTCTGTCTTAGGCGTTCGCCGTCGTAATTAGGAGCGTTCAGCTGCGTGTACACCGGAAAAATTATCGTAATGAAGTTTTTACGCTTCTCGTGAAATAAAATTATGATTACGGACAGTTTATGTGTAATTAAAATCGCATTACACGGTCGCTTGTGTTCACCGTGACTAATTGCGGTGTCACCGTTTCTTTGAGAATCGACCAATGCGAAGATTTTTTTTTCTCTCTCATTAATGGCAATGCGAAACTTCTTATAGAGGATCTAAGTTATACAATTTACAATCCTTTGACGTAAGGTAAGCCTGTTGGGTGAATTTACTTGAAGAAAGCAGGTATTTCTATTTCGAGACAAAACGGTAAAAATTGTTTGACGAATAATCAGAAAACTGCACGACGTGGGAGGCGCTTTCATATGAATCGAGATTCGGTTTAACGCTCCAAAATAATATCTGGTTGAATAAAATCTGACAAAAGACAGAGAAAAATATATATTTGTCTTTCGAGTACAGACAAATGAAAAATGTTTCGACGTTGTGGGGAAAATGTACATAAAAACAAGTACGTTCGTACAACTGAAGTTTCATTGGAAACGCATTGGAAATTTTAGATTATTTCCTGGAGTTCGTAAAAAAATAGGTAAAAAGGGCTTATCGAGTTTCGATAATCTCATTGTGATTTGCAGGCCACAAAGTGAATGTTGTTAAATATTTCCTTTTTCATGAAATAATTGTAGCTGAACAATACGAGAAGAATGAAATTCGTCACATTTATTAAAATTACTTCTTTAATAAATAATGCACGCATTATTTTATATGCCGAAACATTTCACGTTTATCCGCATTTCGCGGTAACGAAAATATGCTTCATATATTCTGGGATCTCCAACGATAATAAAAGCCCGGCATAAAACAATCGTTTAACTTTCGAATGAAAATACCCGTGTACGATGTTTGCCCGAAACTCTCGAGCATTATACGTACATCTGCGTTAAACTATACCTTTCAAAATTTAAAGCAGAAACATTTATTTAAATCGGATGGATGCTAGTAAATTAACATTTTCAATTTTAATTCGGTTGAACTATCCTCGAGTGACACGAAAGGGACACGATTTACATAACCATTTGACATGTGGTCTCTCGTATGAATACTTCCAGCATAATTTCATCGACAATTTTCACCACGTGAAACCACGTGATTCAATGATCGTTTCTCCCCCAAGGAGCAACGTGAACGCGCCGACATAAAGATACAGACTTCGCTTAGGGAAATTAATTACGTCCGTCACCGGTCACGTCTACGTCGAGCGAAATTAGTACGTCAAGATATGTCGGTTTGCCGTGAAGTCAAGGAAAATGTTTTTTCCCCAGTGGGGAGAGCGTTGCACGTTGACGTTTACATTTCGCGGCGCGGCACGCGAGCCAAGTGGTGAAAGTCGATGACAGACGCGACGCGGGTACGCGTTCAACGTCGGAAGAAAGAGACCGAGAGAAAGGTAGGGTCGAAGAGGGAGGATGGATAGAGCACGGAAGCGCGGCGTAGAAGTAACGGAAGAGAGAGTTAATTGGGTTACTCGACTCGTCTCTTCAACTCGATTAAAGCATCCTCTCACGGCGTAAACATCTTTTGAGGAGAGGCCTTCGTGTCAGAGGCCGAAGAGTACTCCGGAGCTGGTTAATTAGCACCCTCCTAGTCATTTTCCCTGCTCCTCGAGTAAGCGACGATAATCTTTCCCGCCGGGTTCACCCTCCGCCCTTCTGGCTCCCATGGTTTCACTGAGACCGGGACTCTCCTCCGACGAGATTGCACACCAGCCGATTCGCGGCCTGATTATCTGCCAGGATTCGAAACGTGCGCGGCATACGAACACCTCGTAACCACACGCGTAAAGGTAAGCACGTAACACAGTTTTTATATCTACCTACATACACCGGAACAACGCCGCCACGACCTTTACTTTTATTCCGCCATTCGTGACATTCTCCCACGCAGCCTCTTGTTTTCGCTCGTAACGCGAGCGAGCAAATGGCGCCTCCTCATACGCTCTCGACCAGAAACGTACTCGACGAAAACGGAACGTTATCGCATTAACGAGGCACCGTCGCGTTCAACATATTTCTCTTTTTTTTTCTGTTCGTACACCCACCCCTCGAATAGCCTCTTCCATTACCTACCCTTTCGTATTCCCGTTTCCAGCACGAGAAAAACTTGGTACGTATCGGGTAGTCTTAAAAATACTTTCCTCCCCTTATCGGATAACGACTGTAATCGATGGGACCGCCTCCGCGTGCTCGTAAATCATCGTTCTAGTATGCACGGTTCGCCACGATGTAAAAAACAAAATAGAACGGACAAATTACGGAACGAAACCTTTGAAAGAACCCGATACGGAAACGTGTGCGAGCGAATTGATTCGGTAACCGAGTCTCGGTTAGTGTCTACAAACGCCTATTTAAACTTCTTCCATTAGGTACGCTCGTAAACGAGCGCAAGTACAGCATCATTGACTTCGTAGCTGGCAAACGCTCGGAATTTCACCCTCCGCGGCCGGATGGCCGTAACGATCATGACTGAAGCCGGCGGACCGGGTTCTAACCGCCGTCGGTGGCCCGTGCCATAGTAATTAGTTGGCTGGCGCATGGTTTTGCCAAGCACCGGGAACCACCCCCCGCATCCGCGCACACACACACACACACACACACACACACTTTACCGCGCGCGCCTGTTCCCCCGCACCGCTACATTTCCTCCTCTTGCAGCTAATCCATGATCACTTAGAGCGCGGCGGGCCGCGCTGTGGCCACTGTTAAACCTTCCCGTAATTTCTCACTCCGCTCGTCGCCAGGAGGCACACCCTCTAACCGCGTTGTCGGCCCGCGATTTTAACCCCCCTCCCCCTCCCCCGACCCCCGAACGGCGGCGACGACGGCGACGACGGAGGAGACCACGACTGCGGAGATCAACGACGTCCTCGGTTTGCACACATCGATCATCGAGAAACGCACAACGGAGAGATGTATCCGGGACATTTGTCACGTTGTCCCTGTCCGAACGACCGTGTCAATTTGTGGCCCGTGCTTCGTTTGCGATTTGAGTATCGCCATTTGTCGGCCCGAGAGCGGTCCCGAGCCATTTGACACCATACCAGGGAATCATTCCCGCAGGTATGAAATGTAGTATGCAGAGCTTTCGATGTCTGATGTAAATGAATTTTTTTACAATAGGACTTGGTAAAATATCTGCGAGTTAATCTACGGCTTACTTGTTAAATGGCTGGTTTGAAAACTCTGCGCTTATTTAGATCAGGACTGTTCAAACGATAAGGTCGTTGACAATTTTTGCGAGCACCGGAGAAACGAGAAAATGGAATTAACAGCGAGTCACGAAATTATTTTCCGCCTCCTGTTACGACGGTAGTGTTACTCAACGTAAATGGAAAACCGAGATTTCAAAATACGAGTGAAAAATCATTATCGGAAATAAAATGATCCCGGCACGTGGCGCGGGTGCTAAAAGCCGGAAACGATCATGTTTTAAACACTGTTTCAGTATCCATCCTTCGCTACTTTTTCGGACGTAGAGGAGGATCGCGGTTCCACAAAGCTCCGACCAAAGGGAGGGAAAGAAGCTTTGCGTATTTATTTTCAGCTTCTGTCATTCACTGGCAGTGGATTATTGAATCCGCGATCCCGTGTCAAAACTGTCATTGCCAGGGATCTTTTTTCGCCTTCCCTCTTCGGGCTTTACCGCTGACGTGTTTCTTGTTTGTTTATTTGTGCCCCACGGACGTATTTTTCACTGTATTTTATTTTGTGCCTCCCGTCGACTAAACTTTATTCGTGGCAATCATGCGATGCCCCTTTTTTCGCCCTGTTTCATCGCTTGTCATTGTGGAAGGTCCTTTATATTCGCCACCATAAATCCAGATACAACCGCGTTGATACGCAGGTACCGAGGAGATATGAAAAAAGCCAATGCGAACAGTACGCTTAAACGTAGCGAAATATCCTGCAGAAGTCTCTCGCCTTTACTAATATTTGGTTCGAGCATTCGCCGAACCGCAATCGGGTCACCGTTTTAATTTAAGACACTCGAGCTGAACTTTCTGCACTGGCATCTTTTTTTAAACAGATCCGAATGCAGGGGGCATTATTGTAGGGTGAAACAAAGCGACCCTCAAGTTCGGGAACGACGATCAACGAGGCGGAGAGGGAAACGTCAAGCGAATCGGACTGACGATAATAAGATACAAGCAGCAGAATACAAGGGCCGTGGCAGTGTTATTAGATTTAAACTGTTTGGCCTCTCGAGTGCCCTGCAGCTAATTGTTCGGGGATTCAAAAGCCCCGAATATTATTATTTTCCTGCTTTTCCCGTCCGCTCGTTCTCCCAATGCTCTTCTTCTCTCCCCTCTCTCTGTTCGCCTTCGCTCTTCACCCTATCGCGTTTTTACCTTCTCGCTCATTCACGGTCGCCGCTCGTTTCGCTCCCGCAATAATTCCACTCCTGTGTTCCCGCCGCAGCGTGTCGTGTACTCGTAATTATGCGCGGTGAACCGTGCATTTCGCATCGCGACATTATTCGCGAGTGTTTTTCGCGCTCGTTCCGCCTTCCCCTCTTTCGCTTCGTCCCATTTTTTTCTTCTTTTTTTTGTACTCATTCACCCTGCTCTAATTGTTCCGGGGACGCGGACGTAATAAAGATATAATGGATTTTCGGGGATATGGCAGCATGAAGTGCTCGCGTCGCAATTAATTTGACGCTCGCCTAAACGCAGTTATTCGATCTCTGATCAGTATTACCCAAGCCCGAACACATTGACGCGTGTCGATTTCCTCTCAAAGCGACCGATCTCGACGCAAGGTACATCATCCCTGCATTTCGTCGATTGAAAACTGAGCCAACCTGCGCCATCGGAACTTACCGATAGTCACAGAATAGCATAAGAAAAAACAATAGGTTCACTCTGTCAAAAAGTATATTATTAATTGAATCTCGAATAATTCAAGACTAATCGATTAATTAGTTCGTTCATCGCCAATTATTTCTTAACGAGTGGATTTAAAAGGAAATTGCACACGACTTCTCTTGTATCTACTAATTGGAGCTACAACTTTTGTCTGAAACATTTTCCGCTAGCATCCATGGTTAACGAGTAATTGATGTAAAACGAAAAAACAGTTTATTGCAAAATACTCGTTAACTATTGACGGTAGAAATAAATGTTTCGGACAAAAGTTGTAACTTTTGACGTTATTTATCTGATTTTCGTTTCAAACATTTTTCCCTAGCGGCAACAAGTAAGAAGTTATTTGCAATAATCGAAAATTTCGAAGAATCTGAACCCCTTGACAAAATCTCGGAAAAAATGACAATTTTTCTTTTCTCAAAAGTTTGAAACATGCTTCGAATAAAAGTTGTAGGTAATGTTATTATCTGCGAGAACAGGTCGTATACAATTTTCTTCTATCTCGGATACTCCAGGAGTAAACTAGCCACATGGCGAATCTGTTGGTCATGAGATCATAAAAGCCAACGCCGTGGGTGAGCCTACTGTCATCTCTCACACATCAAAGGAGATACGAATCTCTGTATTGAGAAACAAAAAAAAAGCGGTTCGAAAACAACGTGAAATTGATCAGCAGCTTGATCTTAATCGACATATCACTTTACGTCAGCTGTCAGTTAATCGTTACTAATTTGAACGAACTTTTTGATTCTACCAGTTCAGTAATCATTATGGAAATTCGTATATCGTTGAAATTTTCTATCATCCCTCGCAATTTTGCCTAGGCGAAAAAATCCGTTTTAATTCAAACAAGGGTATATACCAATTACGCGACTGAAAGCTTGTGGCTGAATCAGGAAATTGAACTAGGGACAACGAGGATTCGGCTGAAGTCGAGCAAATTCGCCGGTAAACAGGCAAACAGCGAGGCAGTGTGAAGCTTGCGGACGTTTAGCGTGCATCTCGACGCTGCCGCTCGGACAAGACGTTTACAAGCGGGCAACGCAGGGCGATGTATAACAATGCCTGATTCAGCTGTCCGTTCGTAGCTGCGCGGCCAGCACGCGAATAAAACGCCACGATCAAGTCGTGGAGAGGAGACCGGGATCACCGGTTTATGTTTGCCCGGCTGCAGTTTCGCCCGATGCGGATTTGCGCGAAGGGAGGAGAGAATCCCGAGGTGGTTGCCCGAACATCCAGGTAAGGCTTGCATCAGCGCTCGTAGCTCGGAATATAAAGTGGCGGCTACTCGCGTGCCCGGTTTCCCGTTTGATTCGCTCGGATTTCATGCGGCACATGGGAATTTTATACGGCGAAAAACATCCACTCACATTCGTTATCCCTGTTGCATTTCGATCAAGCGTTGCTATTGGAATGTAATTTAATTGTTGCCGGTAGAGTGAAATTCGTGATTTTTACCGACGAGAAAAATTACACATCAAAGGAGATACGAATTCATGTATTGAGAAGCGGAAAACGGGCAAGCGATCGATCCAATTCGATTTTTTGTTATTTTTTTGTATCGAATCGATGAATAGGTATACTCTGTTCAATCATAAAATTAAAAATCCCGACAAAATCGGATATCAGTTTTCTACCAACACTGATCCCCGATAGAGCACATTTTTTTCCATACAGGCCGAAACTGGCCGGTCGTGTAATCCAAAGTCCGCTGAAAGGAGGAATCATCGGACAATGACGTCGACCAGTTCTCCGTCGAACGACCGATGACTCCGGTGGTGGTAGTCGATTGTTCATCGCGGGCTGAGCTTTTCAAGACGTCTTGCTGTATTCTGTGCCGCCTTTCACCGTCGATCCCCCTTCCGTCTTCGTGTCGGCCAAGTAAGAGCCGCTGTCCGACATCGTGTAGCCCTCAATGGCACACTCTATTCACGCCCCACCAGATAGGTTAACCGCTGCCGGCTTTGTACGTGCATCCGCACACGGGTACACACGCCGGCCTGGCTATAACGGGTGCACGCTACTGCGACCCGTTGCTATCGATGTACACAACGACGGTGGAAATTGCCAGACACATGGGAACGCTTTACCGTGTACGTGTACAGAGGCGCACGTGCACGATGGATACGTCCACCAATCGCTCGCACACCACCGTCTCAACGATCCGCGTCGTCTTGTATACATACACGCGCGCGTCGTACATACCTAACGTACGGTACGTGGTTGCTCGAGGAAACACGCGAGTGAAGCAACCACCGCCTCGGCAAACTCCCACACAGGCGTTAGATAGCACCTAATACCTCCCTGGCCAAACAACCGACACCTTGGCTCGTGCTGAGACACGCTCCGCTGTTGCGGCTGTAGAAGTTGCGCTATCGAAACGGTTTGCCGTGACAATCCACGCGAATTTCACTCCTCCACTCGGGTGTAACCATGCGTGAGACGGGTAAAAGATGTGGCAAGAATCTCTCACACATGAAACTAATCTCTTACCAACTTCAACTAAAGTGAGAGTAACGCAAATATAAAAAAACGAAATTTTTCCTGTCAGTTTCTTTATAATTCTTTTAGGTAAGTAGCTGAGTTAATAAAATTGCAAATGTTCATCGTTCACGATGCATATCCGGTCTAATCATATTATAAAAAGAACGTATGAAAAGAGTATAAGCGCGAGAACACCTTTCCGTGACGCGGCGGGCCTTCGTGCTTTTCATATCGCGCCAGTTGTTGCTTTTACATGTTAGCTGTAAGTTCGGAAAGCGAAGAGCTATGATTTAGCGTCGCCCGATATGCAAAGGAGCCGAATCTCAGTGTGGCCGCGCTTCTCTGCTATCCAGACACGTCGAAGGAAGAACGAGAAAGAGAGTAAGAGGATACGACGAATCAGATAGCAAAGGACAGAGCGGGTCCAAATGAGCTCGAGGGTTTGAGTTTTCTCGACCGAGAGCTCTTTTCCCAGCGACGACGAGAATGCTACCCGCCGCCATCCCTTTACGCGACTCTTTTTCTCTCCCATCCCGTACTACTTGCCGACTATTCCTGCTTTCCCAGGTAAAAGCTAAATGGTTTAGCGAAGAGGGGTCCTGAAGCCGGGAACATCCAAGATTCAAAGGCCACGGTTTCACGAGCAACCGCTCCTTTCTCCATAAACTCGTGGCCCGTCGAATTAATGCCGACCACGGCTACGCCGCCACCGACAAACGTACCGAAAACTTTTGCCCCGATAAAACTGTCCCTTACATATTTTATTCGCTAACGTCGTCGTCGTCGTCGTCTTCTCCTTCTTCTTCCGGAAATAGTTCTTTCACGTCACGTATCTCGTTTGCTTCAACGCCACGTCGCGAGCCACGATTCGAGGAATTAAGAGCCGTATTATTAATTACACGAGGCAGCGTACAAAATCAACTGGTGGTCGACGGTGCCGATTATGCGTACCTATCTGTAATACGCCAGGCTTGATGTCAAACGAATTGTCATCGCGATACGATTTCCCTGTGCTAGATACG
Organism: Ceratina calcarata; assembly: GCF_001652005.2. NCBI lineage: Eukaryota > Metazoa > Arthropoda > Insecta > Hymenoptera > Apidae > Ceratina > Ceratina calcarata. The sequence continues at coordinate 688,941 of NW_017135881.1, read as the reverse complement.
CGGTGCAAACAAGCGGTATTCTCTTCGGACCGACCCACTTCGACTTGGCAATTTTTGCGTCCGAAAAATCGAGCGTTATGCAAATTTTTAGCCGGTCTGGGTCGTTAACTTGTCCACCGAACGGCGTTTACCGTATCGCCGGCGCGGAACAGCGCCGCGTCAGACCGGCAGGCATCGCCATCGCCGTGTTTCGTCGCGGGACAGACAAAGTGTCGGTTGCAAAGCGCGCTGTCCTAGCAGTTTTCATGCAATTTGTATTACAGCCGCGAGTACTCGGTAATTCGGTGCGCGGCTCTACGTAGCGCTCGCTAATGAGGCTACAGAGCGTGCCGCGCGCTACCAACGAATAGTTAATGCGACCCGTAGCAAGGACGTCGAAACTCGCGCAAACGAGGCAAACTCCGCCGCGAACGGTCGATCGTGCAAGAAAATTCGCTCCACCGGCGCGTGACACGATTAATTAAAGGAAAATTATTTCGCCGATCATTTCCTTTCTCTGCCTATCCCGGTACTTTTTAATCCAACACTGACGCGTTTCGTTTCGAGTTCGAGCCAGACTCTTTAATCGAGCATCTCGCAGGATTCGTAAGAGGTTCGGGAAAATAATCTAACAAACGGTCGAATAAATAAGGGGGACGGGCGAAGGCGGAAGTAGACAATAGAGTTACGGCTGACGTTTAATTATCGATTCGGCATGGAGTATTAAACCGTGTTCCCGTGCCCACAACTCGGTGCTACCGTGAAATAATTAGTTGCGCTCTCCTACTAATTGAAACGCAAGTAAATGTAATTAATACAATTACGCCGCAAGAATATAGATGCGCCGCGCGACATTTAACGTTCCGCAAATGAAAACAGTGCACGCAGCCTGGGAGATAACAACCCGATAAGCCAAATTGGCAATCGTCGATGTTAATCGTTCGCACGATTCTATGCTTGCCGCATAATGATCGACAGCTAAGTCCGAATACGAGGTAAACAAAAATATGTATGCACCCGACGAATCTGTCATGTTGAATCGTCAACAATAAATTATGTACTTGATAAGTAGACAATTGCTTAATCGCTGCTCGTGTGTCGCGAGATTAGGGAGGACGGTGGTCATAAATTTTCGATCCTCAATACCTATCCAATCCTGTCTCGAGTCGGCTGACGCATGGCGAAACGTCGAATATACAGAAATTACGTAACACTGGTAATCGGCGTCGTACCTTTTTTATCAGGGCTTACTCATCGACAAGACGGGCAATCAGACATAATTATAACGCGTCCTTTCTACTTTCCGCCGCGTTCCCTTGCCTTTTGCTCAGGTATTTTTCACCCCTCCCTTCTCTTTTTCTCTTTTCCTATCCGCGCTCTCTTTGCGTTCACGTCAAGCTGCTGGTTATTTGTGCGGAAATAAACGATGAAAATAATGCCCGCGGCGACGAGAACAGAGAGAAGTACAAAGAAGGACCGGCGACGCTGCTAAAAGGGAAGTGAAAAAAGGTGCATGTAAGCATACATACATCTGTAGGGGAAAATGAGGACCTGGACCGAGGACAGAGACAGAAGAGGCACGCTGGTGAAAGGCGGAAGGGAGGAAGACAACGAGAGAATAGAGGCAGAATAGACGGCTTAGAGGCACGAGGCTCGGAAGACAAAGACAATGAACAAGGCACGCATCGCGACAAGACAAAGACAACGGGATGGGAAACGAGCAGGTCGGAAAGTAGTTTCGAAGGTAAATGCGTACGTACAAAGAACTCGATGGGAAATGGAGCACAGGGACTGCCTTTGCGGTGTACACCGGTGAGAGTAGCTAGTTATACCGCCAATAATTAATTTCCGTTGTGCGCTGACCTTACGAATGAACCAGCCCGATTACAATTTAACTGAACGCGTCGCGCGAGGTTTAACCCCTTTAACGCTGTCCAGACAGGAACTTCAGGCAAAGTTACTCACAGTGGCAATAAAGAAACGCTAGACCCTCTCTGTAGATGTAAGTGGCACCGTATAGTATCTCAAATGTTTCATTTAAATTTTTTTTGGGAACCATGAAACGAAATAAACAAAAGAAACTGAAATTTCCTACGGGCTAAACGAACGTGAATACCAGCAGGGTCCAGCGTAAAGACGCAAGTTTGTTCTCCGCCGGAAATTGTTTCAACTTGAATTACGCGTGTACGTTGTCTGTCACAAGGTACAAGAAAGTTGAAGACAGTACGTGGAGTGTTTCGTTACGTTCCACCGTAAATGCGAACCCCGAACAAAGCTAAGATTGGGACGAGGGAGAAGGAAGGGCGCAAACGTCGGAGAATCTCTCTGTAATTAATTTTTGCTGTCTTCGTTGAGATAAACTTTAGCAATTAGCTCGTTAGCCGTCGAATACAAGGCGTACGAAAGTACAGTTGTACAGACCGTTGTAAAATTCAGCCGAAGTGAATTCATACGCGAATGAACAACGAGTTTTCCCGTTGCAACCATGTTTAATTCTTTGAATGATTTTAATGTGGACGTGTGTTGTCACCTCTAGCGTGACGTATGAGTTCAAAGAGTTAATTTCCCGTTTTCCATTTCGTGGCGCGTTTGACAATTATTCACCGGTCCCGTCGCATTATTAGAGCGCGGCGGCCGCGGTACTCTTTCTGCCAGAGACGACAGAGAAACTGCCGCCGCTAGGATTAAAGTAAACAAACGCGTTTTCGCCGCGGCCTGCTTACTCGGATACGAAAATTATCCAGGATTGTACCAAATTGATTACGAGGCTAGGCAGCTGTTCGCGCGTTGAGTGCTTTTAAACCCGCTTTGGTTAATGATCCTGTTTGCTTCCCGTAAATTGAAAACAAGTTCAACATGTTATAAATACTTGTGAGAAAAGTGAGCCTACTTGAATCGTGTTTGATACTCATACCCTGTACTTGAAATCCGATTGTAAAAACAACTCTTCCATAAAATCTGATTCCATTCCTAGTTGCACGTTTGTTCATTTATCGTTTAATCCTCAATAATTAACTGAACTTTTTAATATTATTGTGCAGTTTCTGTAACACAGTGATAAACAAATAATCTGTAACATTTGCCAGTTGAAAAAATCATCGTATCTCATGTTTGAATGTTGACTTTCATACAATCCGTCGGAAAGCACATGAAACAACGTTTGGCATAAGACGAGCACGTGGAGTCTCGCCGTTTGTTTTGAGACTTCATCGAAAGCGTTGTTCGACGAACTCGTCAGAAGTTGAAGCCTCTGTTGAAGTCCCACGGTTCTTCAATAAATTGCGGATCGCGACGGTGCGTACACGTATGTATAAATACACACACGTCGCTGAATCGTCAAACTAATTGCCGACGTTTTAATAGTGGCGAAGGGTTTACGGTGGCGGTTCGCATAATTGCAACATTGTAAGGTGTGCGCCTGTCGGTACACGCGAGAAGTGCTTAAAGGGCCCCTCGGCCACCTTCTACGCTCGAGAGTCCGGTAATTGCCTTAATTACGACTCAGTCCGACTTACCCGCTTATGCATGGCCGTTAGTAAATCTTGTTCCTTTTTCTCGTTTCTTCCTGCCTCACGTCCTTTTTTTCTTTGCTTGCTACCTTTGCCGTCCTTTTTTCACCTGTTTCCCGTTCTTGTCTCGCTTCCTCGAGCGTTACCAGCCAGACGCCATCAAAGACGAGAAACAATTTGTCGAATTCGCCTCGCAAAACGCGTTTTCCCTTCCTGTAAACGTTTCGCCTCGCGTACACATGGGTATCTACTCGTGCGTACATAAAATGTTTCCCTTCGTACAAAGAATCATCTGAAACGAACTTGACTCTGGTCAGCGCGTTCCAGCTTTATAATCGTCGTCACCACTGATTTATGACTCGTTCGAACAACAAAGAATTCTGCTAACGAGTGTGGCGGCAGTGTTTTTACGAAATTACTTTCATAATCTTCTATTGAGTTCCGATGGAGAAACGCGACAAGAAGAGGAATGCAAATTGTCCTTGATTTGAGGACTTGGCATATACAGTCGGACTGTTTATAGACAGCTTGTTCGAGCGAAAATTGAAACATTCCAAAGATATAATTCTCTATAATTCTCGCACAGCGTAAGCCAGACTGCAAACACCGAAGTTCTGGGGTAGTGGGTTTCCAGATCTTCTACGTGATGAATATTTAACGTCGTGAATCGAGGTGCACGAGGAGCGAGCCGCGGTTCAAATTATCGTCGCAAATCCACCCCGTTAAACGAACGTTCGCTGGCAATAAGGGTCGAGAAAAGTCATGGGCAAATTTGAACTCGATTGCAATCGCAGTTAGGTAACAGCCTCGGCTGCGTTATCCTCCCCGGAAGGGTATTAGTCTGGCCGGAAGTGACAATTTCCGATCGCGAACGTTTCCGTCGATCGGCCGTTCGCATTCATCACCGCGTCGATCCATCATCTTGCCGGACTAGATTAACGGTTTCCGTCGCTGACTCTTCTAACCACTTCTGCCGGTGACTTTTATTACGAAACACCGACTGGCAAACAATGTTCCAGTTCCATTCCGATGACAGCGTGAGCGCAGAATTTTAATTTCGGAACGGTTATGACGGTTTTAAAGGTCGCACCTATCGACCGACGCTGTTCTTTCTATATTCCATCATTCTGCGTATCAATTTATAACTTACGTAGTGTAGGTGAAAAAGTATTTGAGGTAACAATATGACGCAGACGCGCAGAGGACTATGCATAATTCCGATATCGAAATTAGTCTACAAATTTCATAGTCGGTTGTTCGCCAGGCCTGTTCGATTATTCATGTTACCTACTACGATATGCATTAATTGTCGCTTTGAAACTGGATTCAAGTCTAACGAGTACGAATCAAAATTTCAAAACCCGCCGACAGAGGCAGAAATTCGAAATGTCACAGGGATCGTTGCGCGCTCGATTATTAATGCAAGAAATAAACCCACGGTTTCACGTAGCTGGTGAGACTCAAAATTCGATACCGATCCACGAAGGTCGTGTAACACGCGAGGAAGCTACGACATGCTTCGCTTCTCACGGATTCGGTATAAACAGTGAGAACGATCGAACAAATTATTTTGGAAAGTTTCCCCGAGCAACTTTCGTGGAACCACACGGGGTACGCGAAAAGGGGTGACAAGTTCAAAAAACACTCGTGGGAACCGACGGTTCCTCGCGGCAAACTTTCACCCGCGAGTGGATTATTTAATCAGTTGTATGCCTAATTACTCTTTAAACTTAAAATACGCAATTCAGTGAAGTTCCGCGATCCTTACGCCACAAAAATATCGTCCCGTGAGCTCGTGTAGTTTCTCAACAGTCACTGCAAATTCTCCAACTTTTGAATTTCGTTGACATAAGTATCTTTAAATTGTGGTGTTTGATGGTTAAATAATTTGCATGAATTATACGTTAATTCCTGCGATTAATCGATCAAGTGTTGGGATATGCATAAATGAATCTATCGGGTAATTAAACCAACTAATTTCAGTTGCGTATCTAATCAGATTTTTCACACGTATAAAATCCTTTAACAGGCGATTCAGAAAAAGAAATGATTGCGTTGAATCGGATACAAAGCGTAAATAGGAAAATTATTCAAGCTCGAAGTTTGGAATGGGAGTGCAATTCTGTGTAGAGGGGGCGGTCCACTCGGAGTCGGGCGGTTATTAGCATACTAGCTTAGTACCGCGTGTATGGCTACCCCGTACGAGCGCGTACCCACACTGTCCTACACCACCGAAGAGAACGCCACCAGCACACGTCTCAACTTGCTGAAACACGCACCTATGGAGTCTATGGAGACCCATAACTGCCTAATAACGTCTCGTTCCTTATATCACCACTCGGCCGCAACAATCTCGAAACTTTGTATCACCAGTAATTAACCGTGTTGGCCATGGAAATCTTTCCACATGAACCTGCATTACCGCGAACGTTAATGAGGAACACCGATGCCGAAACTAAGTCAACGAATAAAAAGCACCGATCATACGTCGTCGATTCAGATTGAACGTTTCGAAGCTCGTACGACCCATGGATAAAATAGAGAAGCTGCGAGCAGGTAAGCGTTTGTTCCATTCAATAGTTGAATGGCTGCTGGGTTATCGAGTAGCAAGTGAAACGGGCAAGGTGTATAGGTGGTGGCGGAAGTGGTGAATAACCGACCCGATGTAAGGATAGAAATTGGGTTAAGACGGCACCACTGGGAACAGTTTCGGATTATCTTGCACATGTTACCCGGGCCACATTTCCTGGAACCTTATGAGCCCGTTGCTCTCGTTTGCCGCTACCGACGCTCGAATATTCACGATCGATCTCGCGAATAACTCGCCGGATGACATCCGCCGGGATACGACGCGACGCGGCGCAGCGCGGCGCAGTGGCACCCGGCAAACGGGGCCGAAAGAAATTTTTTGATTTATCGCCGGGATTTGATTTATCGCCGCCGCTGCCACGCTCTTTCTGTTTTATTCCTCGTTTCTTCGCCTTGCTCGACGAAAAAATACGACGCGACCGGGATTCGTTTTGTCTAGTAATTAACAGGCGAGATCGTTCGTTTCGGACAAACGTGAAAACAAACGGAAGTCCCCGAATGAAATATGAAATGCAATTTCGTGAACGGTTCACCCATCAATTCCGTAAATCAATAAACTCTAAAGGAATGTGAAATTGAATCAAGTGATACGTAGAAATCGCTATTCAACTGTTTGTAATATAATTTGTGGGCCACGATGCGAGACAACATCTTCAAGGCTTCATGTACACAAATCGTTTTGAATTTACGAAACCAGCAAAGGTAGATATTGTAAGACCCGAGAGAGAGACAGTGAACTGCCTCAGGAATCGACGTGATTTATACCACGCTCGACGGAATCATAATGTTCTGTGTGTAGTTCCACGCGTTCGAACTGAATTTGGGATGTTTAATGCTGCATTCTCTAAGTATACTGTGTCTCGTATCACGCTCACCGAGTCCTTTGAGTTCAAGTCCCATGATTTCGAGTAACTCCGATATCCTATCTCGTGAATTCGAAACAGTTCCCTCTGATCCCTAAATACTCACACATTGGCAATTACAAATATGATTAATCTACAAACACGAAACGTTTAACTATCGTAAAGTGTTGAACGGAAACGGGCAGAGCGTAAACGCTCCGAACTGCCAAAATGTTTCACCTTTAATAAACACAGTCCTCGGTGGAGGAAGGCGAGAAGGAGGAATAGTCGTCGCTTGTACGTGTGCGCGAGCGTGAAATTTATGCATACTCGAGCAAGTAACCAAGCAGCTAGCTTGACGGAGGATGGAAAAAGCGTAGAAAAGAGAGAGCCCGACGCGAGCGAAGGCGCGCGTGGCTCATCTCTCGGTTCCTCCTTGCTCCTCGTTCGAGTGAACTTACACCGTTGAACGAGGAGCCGGGCAACCCTCCAGAACGGGCCAAGAGGACCACGGAAAGGGAACGACGACGCCCGGTGCCCCGGTGGGATGAGTTTGCTAAATGCGTCGAGCCAACCTATGCATGCTAATGCCTATCTTACGGGCTTGCGAGCTTTACGACACCTGAACCTGTGGATCTTCAGTCCACGACCGATCGAATCGTTTCACCCTCTTCAATCCTCCCCCCTCCCCGTTCCCAGGCCGACCAGACTACGATAGTTCCCGGTCTCTTTGATGCTCAAAGAAGCACCAACGTTTCAACCCTCCACGGTGCTGCGGTGATATTGGACGTCGGTCATTTGCATAAAACAACCGCACCGACATTGGTTCACGTATCGGCTCCCGTAATAATTACCAATAGAAACGTTAATCGCAATAGAAACACGTATTGCATTATACTGATTTCTCAAAATTAAAACGTTGATTACATTGTACTCTTTATTATGTACAGTGTACACATTTCGCTCTGTTTGCTACAATTCAAACAGCGAAGAAGATATCACTGTATTGTTTCTCCTTATATTAAATATCATAAACCTAGATATATTTGTATAATATTTAATATATTAAATATTTAATAATTGTGAGAAGTAAAAAATGCAGGTCTAATCTAGTGAGGGGGTACTGAAAGATCATGCGTCGTTCGTGGAAAGAATTTCGGGGTTTGCATCGTTATCGCTATTTCTATGGTGCGACAGTGTGGTCAACTAACTAGTGAGGAGGCACTTGATCGATTACGGAGCATAGATTCGTGTTACCTTGTTCCACGTCGTTCCTCGTACCGCAGTACCGAGCGGAAGTACACGGGTTGGTAGCGAATATTCGAAACGGCTGGATACCGTGGTATAAGTAATGCGAAGAGAGGGCCTGGTTCACGATAACTAGTCGTATTCTCGTAAGCCGGTTTAAATCGGATTAAGCGGCCGTCGTTTCCTCGTCCCGGATGGTTCCTTAAGCTCACGCACGGGGTTTCGAGTTACACACGCTAAGGACCGGCCCGTTCTTACATCCAAGCGGGCGTTAGCGAGTCTGAGAACTGGTTGGACAGAAGCAAAAACACAAGAAACAGCGGGTCAGACAGGTTACGCATTCGTTTCAGGTCGGCTGGTTTTAATTTACAGATAAATCGAGGGTGTTAACCGAGAGAGATAACCGTGCTCGATGATAGGTACGGCGAATCTATAACGCAATGTTTATTGTATGTAGACACGTACACGGTTGCTGTACGGTTGAATACGTACAACCGAGGGGACGAAAGGGTGCGGCGTTAAAGTATGCGAGATTACGCCGTGAAAATTTATTACGAAAACGATTCCATGAATTTCGCTTTGAGATAGTGCACGTACTTTTACTACGCCGTTGTTCACGTTATTAATAACGAAACGGCAACGGTATTTAGCCAGCGAGATAAAAGAACGGGGAGGCACGTTTTGATAGTTAATTTTAAACGGGAAGAATGCAGACGATGATCCCGGGTTCGGACCTCTTAGCTACCTTCTTACGATCGTTCCCCACTTCCCCGTTTCCTCCACTTCGTGTCCCTTTCCTCATCTACGTCCGACTACGTGAGAAGATTCCACTTTTATCTCGTCTTTGTCTTTCGACCGATTCCAACGTCCCCAAGAAATTACTTAGAACCTACACTACGCTCGAGAGTCCCGGAAACAGATTCCCACAGGTTATCTCTCGTTCTCGTTCAGTTCCGGACGTAAAAAAAGCGGAGATTAATGTTTCGTAATTAGAGGTCCGACCCCGTGAACTCTTCGATATCTCGGTCAACGAATATTTAACGAATCCCGAGTGACGTTCGACGACCGGTGTTCCCGACGCGTTCAATTTGTCTGACTGTGAGAATCCTCCGGAGCCGGTCGGTCTTTATAAAGTATTTATCAAGATCTTGCGAGATGTGCTTCATACCGATGGACAGCACAATTTTTTACTAATGAGCCAATTATATATAATAATAATGTGTGCCGAATATGTAAATGGTAAATTTGATCAAGCGCCGTATTAAAAGATATGCATGCAAATTTTCGTAATCAGTGTATCATCGGACAACCGCGAAACAAATTTTCCAGGAGGACCAATCGTTCGATAATCTATTAGCCGACGAGGTTAAATAGAATTGAGTTGCAGAGATCCAAACTCCATTAGTTTCGCCCGTTTCAGCGATCCAGGGGCATGGGTTTCGATTCGATCGTGCGTTTAACGCCTATCACTCTCCGCTCTCCCGGCGATCGTTTTTATCCCGGCCCCATCGATCGGCAGAATCGACACCGTCCTACGCTCGGTAGTTTTAAAAATTGAGACGTCCGCTCGGATCGGCTAGATCGTTTTCACCCTCGACCGGAGTCTGCTTCCCTTTTTCACTGGCCGCGACGCCGAGGAATCATCGACCGTTCCGAACAACCGGTAAACGACAGGACGATACGAAATTACAATCGCGGATCGTAAATTATTTACGAACACGGCTGCTGATGCGAGTTGCGCGGTCGTCAGGGGTGAGGAGCGACGAATGGGGTAATACAAAAGAGGGAATGCGGAGCGAGAGACCCAGCCGGGTCAAATTGCAACAAATTAACCGCGTTAATCACCCAACGCTCGGTAGCCGACTTTTCCCACGCGTGCAAATAATCGAGCGCCAACGGATTTTCATGATAATTTCTATTTCTATAAAAGCGATAAACGAAATGAAATCTGTACATGGATTTATACCTAAACATTATAACTTGTTACTGTAGATATTTTCGTTTTTAACAGATTGATCATTGTGCAACGTTGCTGGTTGCGATTTTTAAGTTCAACGCCGAAATAACGCGTGCTTCCGGTCACGTACGTTAAAATCGTTCGGCCCGCATGATGGTTATCGTTTATTATTTTTATCGTTTATTTGTCTTTGCCTTTTTCCCGCGCGTTGTTGTTGCGGCCGAATTGTATATATACGTATATTTTTATACTGTTTTCGCGCAGGACGCGGCTCAATATTAAATTCATAAATATTGGAGGCCGGGTAATCGGAGGTGAATAAAACACCGGGGGTGAAAAGTTGGTCGCGGGCCGTTTCCGGCGAGGGGAACAGAGATGCCACCGGCCGTATCGAAATCGATTGATGCCTTTATAAAAACTGTACGAACGGTGCCTCCTCCACGAATACTGACCCCAGTGAAATATGGCAAACCCATTTTCGCGGATTTTGCATAGTTTCAGGAACTCATTCGATCGCTGCCTCTAATATGAAACAAACTCTGTGCGTGTCTCGGTTTTTCGAAGTAATCGCACGAACAATAATATAATTTTTAATTGCGTTAAAATCAGAGATATAAAATTGAAATGCTTGTATCCCGAGTAAAAAGTTTCTCAATCTGCATCGAGCAGAACTCGATTCGTATTCTGTTAGGAGCGAGCACTAAACTCGATGATAATCGCATTTCGGCAAATCCGTCACCCGGTTGTTTAGCGCTTAATACGCGGCATCAAGTGCGCACGCCTACTCTCACCGAATCGCATTGAAACGGCCACCGTTTCCCCCCGTGACGCTAATGGCATGGCCACATCAGACGTACTTTCCGCATCCCCCGTTTGTTGTCGCCGTTTTAATATTTCACCGGTTACACGGGCGCGCGTGTGCGACTACTTCCACCGTGTAAAATCGACGGGTTCGTTCGCGGCCACGATAGCAACCGGCTGGCTGGCACGATGGCCCGGTTTACATCGTCGAATTATTGCCAAGCTGGCGCGGCTTACCCTGCCGCGTCGATTACGCGGCAACATCGATAAAATTAACGATTACACGGTCGCACTTATCGACCCCCCCTCTCTCTGTCTCTCTCACTGTTCCGATTCGTATAGGCGAAACTATTTGGAAAACAATTCGGTAAGTATCTTTATCGGAAAATCATTCCATATCGTTGCGTCCGCGTTACACATAGTTATGGAGTCGGTAAAACACGTGTCTGCGTGTACCACTTTCAATTGAAGACCGTGAAAAGACGCGTGCAACTATTTTCACGTTTACGTGTTAATCGAGTAGACGTAGACACCAGAGCGAACTGGAGCGTATATAAATATGTGACCAGAATATTAGAAATAGAGACTATTATTGCTAGTGTCATATTTAGAACAGTGACGGTTTATGTCTTAACGTTGATCGTGACGAAATGCACGAGGAAAGAATCGTTCGTAGCTATTCTTGGTGAACATCCACAGACAATTCTAAATAAAGATTGCAGCATTGTAAATTGAGGACTCGAACTCGAAGAGACAACGCGATAGTCGTTCTATCCATACGAAAAGTGGCACGATTCAGGTCGGTTCAGTTCGCGGGTCAGATTATCGGGAGAAAGGGTTCGCCTCGCGTCACAGTGACGTTGTGGCATGAGAAGAATGGCAGTATTCGAGAAATGGCAAGCGCGCTGAGATCCCGAGGGCCGAGCGTACCTCCTTCTTCGTTTGACCGTAAACCCGGAATCGAAGAATGCGCTACTCCATCAGCAGTAAACTTTTGCGTACTTTCGAAATGCCATTCGCACATCCACCGATACGCCCAGGCTACCCATTGCTAATGCTATACCAACAATGTAACCTTTCGTAGTAAGAGAGTAGTACGTCATAAATCGTAAGAAATATGTACATGTCGCCTGGCCCAAAACGCTGAATTTTTATTGGAAAATTAAGCATACCGTGTTAAAGAGACAAGTCTTGTACGTGCTAATAGTTATCAATAATAATTATAACTATTTTAATAAAACTTAATAGTTCAATTAACTCATAAGTTTTCAATTAACTTTGTAGGCGATTAGCGTTTAAGAATTTGGAACTCGCCGAGCCGGCCAGATTGTATATATATGTATATAAATACAGACTAATCCTATGTAGTTAGCCAATCGGTGCTGTGGGAGCGAAAGCAATAAATAAAGGAGGATTTTTTTAAGGAAGAAAATTGCCTACTTCGAAATCATTATTGTTCGTTAGATTAAATACCCGGGAAAGTCAACAGAAAAAGCAAGAAGCCGTGGGACGATGAAGAAAAAGGGCAGTGACAGAGAAGGATGTAGAACGGGGGACGAGTGTCGCGAAACGATATATCGATAATCGATTCCAACGAAATCGACTGGCAGCTTTCGCAGCGGAACGAACCGTACGCGACACCGATACCGCTTTATTACTTCACGAACGCTTATATATTATTCGACCGCCTAATTTATCGTCGCGTGCGTTCTGCACGCTCCCGATCATATTTTCTTCTTTTTGATCCGCGCCGACAAATTATTCCGTGTGTCGAAACGTCCGACGATATCAATTTTCGCCCGGGACTTTCGTTTAACGGAAACGATCCCTGCTTTCTTTCCCGGTATTCGTTCCGCGGCTGAAATTCTGTTTTTGAGAGCTCGGATTTCCTACGAATTCTAAAGCGATCCACTTTATAACGTACTTTGCTTCTCCTTTTACTCCCTCTGTGAAAAAATGCTTGAAAAAGAGCAGAGATCGCGAGGAATTTTTTCCGTTTCAAGAACTGAGACCTCTAATACCGAAAAAAGTGGTGAAACGTTCGACGGCGAATTGCTTGTAAAAATTTTTGTAAATAGAAAACCGGGAAATCAAAGTAACTCATGAACTCAGAGACACACGAGTCGACGGTGTGCCACATAGAGATATTTAATTCGTTACGTACTGCATCCACAGGCAGATTTTGGTAAAAGCCGTAAAACAAATATGATTCTCACAAAAACCCCGTCGAGCGTCGGTATCGATCCTGGATCCGTTCATTCGATCAATTTATCAGAGACCGTTCTATAACTGAGTAGGGGAAAACGGTTTGTTTTTAACCAGAGGAAATTCATTTGGACACTTTGATAGGATGAATGTGGCTGTGTGCCGGCCGGGAGCAAATCAAAGAGACGGAACACGTCGCTGCATAAATAATGCGCGTCGTTTGCGGATCGCGATGTAAACTGGCACTAGCGATATATCGCTCGTATTCATCCCCAGCTTCTGGGCTCCAAGGGTCCTGTGTGTGCACGAAATGACTCGTCTCTCCGGGGATCATCCACCGTCTCCGCCGTATTTTTCCTGCCGTGACACGGGCGACGCGGCTCGAGAGGATCGCTCGCACAAATTTCAACAAATCACGCGTGCAAATACACCGAACGATAGACACCGATCCCGGCTGAATCGCTATCTTCAAATGGATAAATGCTATTTTCATTCGGCTCACATCTGAAGATTTAAAATTGGTAGAATTCCAATCGCATTCATTTTTCAATTACCTCGGACAAACATTTTCTAGCTCCGTATCACTTTGCACGCGGCGCTCAAAGAAGAGGTCAAGTTCCTACACACTGTTCCCTTGTCTCTCTCAATTATTTAAATTACAGTTGGAAAGAGAACGCGAGGGAAAAGAGCCTGGCAAAGAGAAATGCTTTTCCCCCTTTTTCCCCGATGGATCTCTTGTCGGAGTTCCGACCTGCGTTCGCGTTTCGACGCATCCAATCTTTGCCGCGACGACACGCGTCTGGGTTTCGACGTAACGATACACGTGTGGGACATAATAAAAACTGCGAAACGACCCGTGTCAAAGGTAAAGAAACAAAACACTGGCGAGGACGCGCTCAAAATTTCATTGCACACATACATACATACATACATATATATGCGTGTTTTCGACCGTTGGACGGTGGTCGTAAATACACTATCTCAGAATAGTTAGCTTCGATTAAGAATGTATAAGGCCATACACTTAAACAATGCTAGCATGTTGAATTTGATATTATAGATTCCTATTACTATTAAAAAGCTACCTGCAAAATTTTAAATCAA
>NW_017135881.1:647274-674224 GCF_001652005.2 Ceratina calcarata | reverse complement strand
AAATAATCATACGTAACTCGTTAAATATCGAAGTTAGAAGGAAAACAACTTTTATTTGAAGCATTGTTCGTAATTTTGAAAAAAAAAATTTTTCGTCAGCGTCAATACTTAATTGAATATTTCCTTCTATACTTTTTAGCACGTAGCTATTTATTATTAGCATTATTCTTCCGACGTCTGATTTCTTTTTAATTATAGGAAATGCGTTTTTCTAAGGTACATAAACTTTTGGGATTGACTGTATAGCCAATACATCCTTAAGCCGCGATTGGTACTCTCCACGAGTTAGATGCAAAACCGACGTTCTCCATCCACTCTCTTACTTTCATATACGCACATGCCGCACCATATTCCTCGAGCTGATCCACATTTCAATGACTCTCGCGATCGTACGTTGCGGCTTCCTCGCCTCTCGGAAACTCTCTCACTTTTTAATCTCTAGAGGAATTCGTGTTTTCGCAGCTAGGTCTTCTGATTAGACCGAATCGCGACGTAATGTATTCTTTGGCGAGAATTTACTAGCGGATCGGAAACCGCAGGACCGTAAATCGTGAAAGGGAATAAATGCGCGCTCCTATTTGTCCGGCGCACGGACCAATTTGCGTACGAGCCGGACGGAAAATGCGCTGCTCCGGACGTTGCAACGTAACAATCAAGCCGGATTCGCGTATATTGATTAAATTCCGTTTTCCAAAGTTTCTTCAACCATTACGTTAACCTACACGAGGTGCCCGCTTCGTCTATAACTACAGGCCAATGGCTACAACTTTTATTCGAAGCGTTTCTCGAAATTTTGAGAAAAAAACTTTCAATTTATAGAAAAAACGGTAATCACCTCTTTGTCATGTTGACTTCCTTTTTTCTGCAATTATAAATATTTTATAATAGAGGTACAGTCACGAACAAGCTGTCATGTTGGCTGTACGATATTTTTATGCGCAAGTGTCAATTATTAGTACATTTTTTTACACAGCCAACCTACTGTTCTTTCTTATACTGTGACAATGGATTGGCCAATTAATTCAATACGTCTGGTGACATTTGGAAAATGGGAGAAGCAATGTAGGTTAAGTATCGGGAGGGTGACAGGTACATAACTGACAGTTTGCAGTTCTCGAATCCCTTCGCAATTAGGGAAACAACTAATTAATCGTTTCAGTGTATATTCTTGACGTCGTTCCAACTCGCGCTTCTCGATAATTCGCGTGGTACTTTCGTGTATTAGGGCAGCGAGACAAATACAATCCGTATTAAAAATCTGCTAAGAATACTCGACTGTTCCATCGAGTTTTACCTGAACCGTGAAGCGAACGAGTCTAACGACTTATCCTCTGCGAAGAGCTCTCGAAATCTATCTAATCAGTGCGAATGACGGAACGCCGTCGACGAAGTTTCGAAGAAACGCGGTGATTCATGATCGAGTAGAACGGAGCACGGTGGATCAGGGGACGAGAAACTCGGTGCCGGTTTCGAACGAAGGGTTTTCGATGGACGACCGGTCGAGGAACGAATCACGAACCGGGTATGGTAGAATCAAGTTAGCGAATGGATACTAAAGGCGTCGCGTAGAAATCCCGAAGTCGTCGGGTAGCCGAGAATCGGTTCCCGGCTTCCGAAGACTTTAGACTCGTCCGGCCAGATAATGCCGGCTGTGCTATGGTTAGAGAATCTCTGGCCAAGTTCTCCCGCGCTTCCATCTCACTACGAATTCCCAAAATTGCCAGCATTACTACGAACAAAGACGCGCGCTGTCATACCGCACTGATCGAAGTATCGATTTTCGGGGAACGAAATCGTCGTCGGAGACAACGCGACATCCTCTATGATTTACCCTACTTAATCTTACATATCTTAATTTGTACATTATACATCGTCGGATCGAAAGCTTTTCTTGAAAATTCGTTTTAAGTATGAGTAGGACACTCGTCTATCTATTTTATTTACCTTCACGTGATGAAACCTAAATTCTAGTCTATCATCGAATCAAAAATACTCATTTAGTCGATTCTCTAATTAATGTAAAATATAAAACATAATTATTTTTATCAGCTGGGTCGACTTTAACTAGAACGCAACCTACAAATCTTTCAATACATAAATTTAAATATAATAGAATTGTTTAATATTTACTAATGATCCGATGTTCGACGTTTGCCTTTGTTACCGAGTGTTAAATGTCTAATAAGCGTTCGCGTTTGGGAGTCGTCTTATAGCATTCCAAAAATAATCCGGACGCGTTTCATCGCAAGAACTGTGCCCATTGCATGACCTCATAACCTTTCCCAAAATATATCGCCGGAATAAGAGCGTGACAGTCACAGAAAGTGACCGATCAATCCCTCTATATTCGGCAACGACTAAACCCTTGCTCCCGCGACACGTCGGTTAACGTGACTTCGATTCTAGCTTTTCATGTCAAAATGAATATTAAAAGATGCCGATGACAATTTGCACAGCAGCTTATAATGTAGGTCATAATGTTATTCCTATTATATGAGCGCGAGATTAAATTTTAAGCGGATATTAAAAATATCGGGAACGTTAAGCGCTGATCAAGACGTGAAGAATAAAGCCTACGGCTAAATGCAAATTCCATGAATTATCAAGTTTCGGAGGTATCAATATAAAGTAACACCCGTTAGAAGCCACAAATATAGACACCCGTGCGTGTACACGGCGCGAGCCTGAGATCGCAATGATACATCACCGTAATGAAACCGCGAGGTGACAAGACTCTCTTCTCCCTTTCCGTCTCCCTTCCATTTCTTCCTCGCGAACGTAATTTCCTACTCGCGATATATTCCCGCTCGCTTCTTCGACCCGACCGTTACATTCTGGGCGGACTACGTTTCCGAGAGTTCACATTCTCCACGTGTCTTATAAATCATGGTTTACCTTTGTTTCCGCGAAGGGAGAAGGGAACCAATCAGATCCGCCGATGGAAATTCTATTCGTTGGATCAACTTCGTCGAAGTTTCGGTGGGAACAGTGAAACGGATTCATCCGTTCGAAACTCGCAATCTTTCCTGATTTGATTAACCCCGATTCGACACAATAGTACACCGGGTACACCAATGAACTTGTCTCGATCTACGTCCCTTAAAATCGAGCAGCCCGAAGTTAGTGAGCCCTTTGGATTCGAATCGACGCATAGATTTGAACGATACCTAAGCGCATCGTTCGAGTCCGAATATCCCGCAAACGAGCGATAAAGGATAGATAGGAGGGTCACGATGACATCAGCGAACGCGCGTTGACCGAAATCGAGGCTGTGGAACGAAGGGAGGATCCAGAGGAACAGACTCATGCATATGCCACAATCTCATTTGACTGCATAATTACATTTCGGCCCGTGGGGATGGGCCGTGTCAACAAGTTACATATTCTTCCTGTCGTATGATACCCTTTTTTGTTGTCCCATAAGCATCAACAAGTTACTCACTGACTAATTGGTCGATTCCGATTATTGTTTTCCTTTCATATCCCAAATGACACGAATATTTAGAATTCACGGTATACAGGACTGAATGTATTGTTATACGATTTAAATTTGCATTCAGATATCTGAATCTAAAAATTCCCTATACACGAAATCATATGCGATCATCTAAATTGCAAAATTATCCATTCGTTTCAAAATACAAGAGGGAAATTTTAAAGGCGAGACTCTCTGAACTCAGCAAAGCGTTATTAAGATGTTTCTGTTAAAATTCTGAAGTAAAATGAACGTGCTGCGAACAATAAGAATTTCCAAGATCTTAGTTCAACATACATTACTACATTAATTATAAAATTAAATTATGAATTTTTAAACAAATTAAAGCAGCTTCAATGGCTTGTGTATTTGAATAGAATTACCTTCATAGAGTTTTAAATACAATTATATAACTGCTCGTATCTATACTAAACTATTCATCATTTCCCGTTCGCGGCGCGTTTCAACTATTTTATACACTGTTGTTATCGAATTCGCGCGTAACGTACAACACGGCGGAACGCGAATTTGACAATTGCATTTTACACCGGCTTATAACAATTTTAATCTAACAATGAGCGAAATAAATAACAAGTTTAAGCATAAATGACAAGTACAAAACTTCCCACCGTGTTTTTTAATTACTTTTTACCGGCGAGTGAAACTTTTATGAACGAATTTGTAATGTTCAAACGCTTTTTCAATAGAACCGCGAATCATCGTTTCAACGTGTTTCGTTTACGTTTTGTCGTACATTTGCACGACGTTATCATGAACTCCGTTGAAACGAGAAGTGAGGAGGACAGGTCCAGAATCTGTGATACGAGTCGGATATGAGGACAGCCGAAGACACTGAGAGAAGATTGAATAATATAGCCGCGGCGTACTTCGATGGGTCTTGACTCTCGAAGCCTCGGATAACCCAGATACGAGAATGATCCGAGAACCAGGTCACTTCCGGTCCCTGCTACAGCTTTGATTTCAACTCAGTCTCGTTGAGATTCAGCTTCCTTTTCGACAGTCGTATTAGATATCCATCGTTCTTTGACTGCGCGCGAAACGCTATAAAAACTCTATGAAATTTTTTTCTTTCAATCCGTCCGCGCGGAATTCGAGAAGTCGAAGCGAGTTTTAAAATCGAGTTCCAACGGATTGTAACGCTTGCAATTCGAGGATGTCGAAACGTTTGACTTTCCTTTCGTTAACAAAGGATTCGATACAGAAGCTGGTTCTTTCCAAGTGCCCAGGATCACAAAAGAGCCTCGACAGAATTTTGAAGGAGATCCATGAGATCGCAGAAAGCGTAAGCATTATTTCCAAAGATATTACCGTTCTACTCGGGATCGATAAATCTGATGGAATACCGCGAGCGTACTATATCACTCAATACTTATAGTGTTATTAGATCATCGGTATATGACGTCTAGCGGATTTCAATACATAAGCAGTTTACACCGGAGGATTGCTGGTTCAGATTCCATTTGTTCCGCCTGTCACTTCATGACGTATGTCCCATCCAGCTCGACGTTCGCTTCCACCCTTTCCATAACGTATTACAACGCTTTATATATTACACGTATTACACGCGAACGGTTCGTGCTGGAAGCTCGCCCCCTCGCGTGAACGAGAACTCACGCGCGCGCGCGCGCGCGCGACCGGACGCGGACGTACCGAGATATCGCTTGAAATTTTTCTCCACGATTCCATTTCATTCGATACTCGCGGCGGTACAAATACGAGAGAACGAACAGCTGAGAAAAAGAAGATCCATAGGAGGATACCTACATTTAAGTGAATTTTCGATGGACCAAAGCGGAGTTCCTGAATATAGCAGCAGCAGATCGAAGAGCATAATGAAATTTCGGCGATGTTCAACTGAAGACACCGGTCCTCTAAACATCCCTAACATAAACAAAGATAGCTTCTCAGTCCCCGAAGGTTTCGCAGACACCGTACAAGGGACGAGTGTACAGTGTACTGGACTCAAGTTCTGTGGACGACCTCGCCAAACATCATTAATTAACCCTACTACAGAAGTACTGTTCAAATAATATTTGGCATTGATCAGCCTTTCGTCCGAGTAATCGACTATGTTAAAAGTGTCTCTTTGTCGCACTTTTAAGCCAGATACCGGAGCAATTATCTTTTTCTCAACGACAAATGGATAACGAATGGGAAGTCCCTCTGGAATTCGTACTCCTCCTTCGCGAGGAAGAGATATCGTGATGGAAAGGAGCGTTTCACTTATCTGACGATCACTTAGAAAGCAATCCTCCATGTTCTCGTTGCAATCCTGTCTGGGGAGATTGCATATCTTCGCGGCACAGCATTTGCGGGCAAATCCCTCCGCGGTGGCGTTAATAACGTGCCTGGAACATGTACATATGGTTTTTCCGAGACCTTCCGTTTTCTTCTCGGTCCGTTTCCCACCCCTGTTTCCGGCGCAACCGGCGCCCTGTCCATTTCATCCTTAACCTCCTCCTCAGCCCTCCGACCGCGTTCCTTCTATTTCCTTTTCCTCTATGGTACACACCGCATATCAGAACTTAAATACTTCCACGGGCACGTAGCTAATTATCCCCGAGAGCTTACGGCCCTGAAGGTGATCTATTCGCGGTAGGAAATTTCTACGAATGTAAGAGAGGGAGAGATGCCCCGGTAGATGGTAAACCAGACGGACGAGATAGGGGAACTAAGGAGAAGGGGAAAGATACTCGTTTTCGAGGAATGCAAATGAGAGGTCGAGCTAGGAGAGACCGAGACCGAACGGAAAGGAAGGAATGCGTCCGACTCTGTCTGGCATTCGCTTCGAAGGGACTTCTACTACGGGGGGCTGAACCACCCCGACGACGACGGGGGATGGTGGCCAGGGGGGAATGAGAGATGTAAGGTAATTAAAGCGAACGTGCACCACCTTGTAGGAGATTTAAAAGCTCGTAACTTTTTATGATTTACATTCCTTTCATTTAGTCGCACGTTCCTACGGATAGACTCCTGGTTTCCCTCCGCCTTCTTACCACTCGCCTTATCGCACTTTCGTACTCCCTTCTTTTCCATCCTTCCTTCGCTGCGCCTCGCGATCTCGAGATTACACGCGACAACTTTACGGAACGCTCATTTTCCAATCCTCATTCTTACGTCGATTATCTTTTCAATGTACCAAAATTCCCTGTTGCCAATGTTCAATCATTGTTCCAATAATTTTTAATACTAATACCGACAACTAATATCCGGATATTATCTCCTGTTTCCATCGACATCAAGTAAAGTGTTAAATATTGAGTCATGGAGCGACTGCTTGAAAATTTATCGAATTCCATTTCCAACAGGGAATAAAAATAGTCTCGAAACTATAAATGCGTTCCAATTGAGAAACGGTCGAAATATCTATCATCTTGTCGGCGTTTCTCAGTCCCGCTATTCAAAGACGTCGGTCCGCGTAAATAGGCGCTTATTGCGACGCTTAATCGCAGCATCAGGCGACTAATGTCGTCCCTCGAAATCAGATTCGTCGGTTAACTCCCAGGTTTACCAACGTGACGGTTGCATCTCGTCGCTTGTATCGGTTCTTCCACCAATACATCCAGGCCGGAAGTTTGAAGCGAAGCCTCGCGCGCGATGATTTCACGACTCCCGTAGCGTAACTGGGATTAATCATGAACACGCTATGCGGCTACAAACTTAGGTTAAGACGGGTATCGAGTTGTATTATGTTATATGGCCGTGCACAGATAAATCCGCACGGAAACGAGGCTGGTACCACCCCTCCCCCTCCGCCCGCCGGCAACCCTTGCCGGTGCCGCCACCGCCGCCGCTGTTGCGATGCGAACGCGAAATTAGGCGAGACCGAACTTCAACCGAGATGCCAACTTCTCACTTCCGACCTTGTCTTTTCTCTGTCCGACAGAAAGCCGGCTGGCAGCGAGAGACCAGCCGGAAACGTCTGTTCGAAGACAATGGGAATATTAGGGGATGCTCTCTGAACACGGGTTCGTACAGTTATCGATTAACTCGAGCGTTCCGCGGTAACAATAAGCCGGCGTGAAACAGTGGCCGGGGATATGTGCTCGATCGGCGATTCGCAGTATTACCGGTGTTACCTCTCTCCACGTAAATGACCATGTTAACGAATCTATCGTCTTCGACGGGCGAGCGCGAGTCAACGACCTACGCGACTGGATCGAGAGACAAGCTTTGCGCCGTGCCGTTTGTTACGTTTGCCTATATAATGACGAAAGAATGGAAGTGGAGTACACAATGGCGGACGAAGGAGAGGTCGGATGGTCAAATCTGCGATGAACGTTAACCGCAATAACGATCCTTGAAAATTTAATTCCCATTTCTCTCCCCGGCCGAAAAGCACCCGCGGCGTCGTTACCGAATTTCTATGGGCAACTATTTCGCGCACAATTTCCGCGTAATTGTGCATTTGACTCTACCGGCCGTTGCCGGCGCTGCTAAAAACGGCGTCATCGTTCTTTCGTTAAATTAATCGGTGATTTTCCCGTCATTCAGAACATTCATAACGTTCAGTCAGCGGGAACCAATCCGGATCGTTAATCATCGGCATTTTCCGAAATTTCTATTTTTAATTCATTTCCCGAAGCGCGTCTCGAATTCCAGAAGAATCGAGTCCTGAAGCGATCGATCGGCTGACCAAACATTAATTGTACCGCCGCCTTTTATTAACGTTATTCAAACGAAAGCTGATTTAGGTGCAAATGAGCGAAGACCGGTGGAAAGCGAAATTAGTCGCCACCCGGTGACCAAAAAAAAAAAGGGAGGACGGGATCGAAGCGAAAGTAAAAAAAAATATAATGCAAAAAATAGGAAGGAATCAGAGAGCGGCGCGATGTGGAAGCGGGACAGCGACCGGATGGATTTGTCGCGGAACCACCAACGATCGCGTCTTTCCATCCGTCATTAAAATATGCATCGATGTGTACGCGCTCGCCCGGATGAATCACCAATCGCGGATGCCGCTTTTCCAATTTCCCGCGACCCACGTCTGCGGAGATTTACGCGTGACACCGACTCGCACCGTAAATTCGAGGAGAACGCCCGGAGATAGTAAAGAATGGAGTTGGTGCGCCGTGCCGCATCGTCCACGTTCGCGGATATTGTCAGCAATCTTGTCATGACTTATCGTCGTCGATTAAAAAAAAAAAAGGAATGCCAACGATACTTGTCGATAATTCCCTTTCATAACAATGTAATTGTGCGACAACTTCTACACCTTTTCTTCCTATTTGTAAACTTTACGGACGATGCGAATTTATTTCAGGAAAATAATACGAGCAACGAGAATCGCGGGAATCAATTTTTGCCCGGCTGCCGGGGAAACATAAAAAGTTTTGAACAATTGAAAAAATCGCGAGCCACGCGTGAATCGCAACCGCTGGATATTTTGAAAATCCATTTAATCGTCAATGATCTCTATATAGTAATGTGAGGTTTAATCCAATTTTCTGTTCAAATTAATTAGTTTTCCACTTGACGCGGTACGCGAGTTAGGATGATGCGCGACCAGGACAAACTAATCAATGCGTATTTCTCATCCACGGTTTTATTACTCCACCGCATTTTTTATTACGCCGCGATATTTGTTTATTTAATTGGAAACGCGCGACGAGGCGCGGATTTAACAAATATCAACAAACTCGGTTGTTAAATTTCCCATCGTGTGACGTTTTATAAGTCTGCTTGTCCATTAGAAAAATGAAAGGTATCCGTTTAGTTATTTCACGTTCCGGTTCGATAATAAAATACGAGATATCAAGTAATTCGTTTCGTTCGTCGCTATCTAAACTTATCTTATTATTAAAGCGGCCTCCCCTAAGTCGATTGGATTCGAGAGCCGTGGCCTCGTACGGAGCGTCCAGTTAAGAGTATTGGCTGATAAATAAAAGAATTTCATACTTATCCGTACGTCTGCGAAGGATACTGTTATCGAATAAACGACAAATGATGGAGCCACGGATATCACAGAGGAACGATTTATTTGATGGAAGTAAGTAAGGAAGAACCGTTTCATTCAGACGGTGCGGCGCGGATATATGATTCTTGACCACGTTTTGTTCATACCGTCGCGTCGCCATTAAATAATTGCTCGATGGTTCTCGTCGAACGAAACAAAAACTGACAACGCTCTTTTCGACGCGACGCGACTGCATTTATATACATACAGTGCTACGTTCCATTCAAATTTTCATGAACGCGTTGCGTCACAGAGGGGGAAAAGAATCACTGGTCTATAATAGAAACAGACAGCCGTCGCAAAATCGTGCCGCCCTCCATATGTATCTACTACGTACGCGGGTATGCAAACAGGCAGAGAATTCAAGAGTGCACCAGTTAAATTTAATTTTGATTTAATCTTGTCAAATCTTTTGTAGTGCTAGCAATTCCGCTGATAGCCGTCGAATAATTGGACGCTCTCTACAAACATCAGAAAGTAAAATGACCGAACTTATACGTGCTGGTGCAACCGGCACGGAGACACCACCACCACCACCACGAGGGCTTGCCAATATTTAATTTTAATTCATCTTCTCCTGCGGAACGGGTCTCGCTAAAAATTTCACTGATTCATGGCTTCGTTAAATCCCGACCGACGCGATAAATTAGACTCGACAGAAGAGGGTCATGCCGAGATGAACAGGTCGAAAAGTCCTTATCGATTTTATCGTCGGCAATGGATATGCAAAAAGTATATTTGGCACATTACCCATTAAAAAAGCGAAACGTAAAATCAGATCGTAATGGGACGAGCTATGAACGATAATAACTGGGAAATCAATATTAAATTTAAACTCGTCATGTCTAATTAAAACTAGTTTCCAGATCAATTTTTCAATTTCTAATTGGGATATTTCGGATATGATCATTAACGTCGTTTATTTTTGCTCCCGTACAAAACTGAAACCAAATTGCGTAAATTTGGTCAGACGTAATCATCCATATCGGAGTGTTTAGATTGCAAACTTAATTTAGGGAACCTAATTATCGCGTTTCGCACTCTGTCGACTGGTTTCCAGTGATCTCGCCACGTCTGAAAATCAGCACGGGGATCCGTCATACCCATCCCGGTTTCCATCTGCTGACCGGGCTCGAACGAACGTAAGATAAGAGACGCGAGGCTATATTACAGGCAGCTTAAAGCAAGCCGTTATACTGTCTGCGTAATCCCAATCTTCTCTCCTTTGCGTCTGCCTGTCAGCCGGGTTAACCGACCGGCGAATTAATTAAACTTCTATTTAGGATATCGATGAATCAGCGATGTTCCGAGAGAGCAGCGTGCGTCCTCCCGCCCGCCGCAGCATCGCGGCGGTTACCGATGCTTAAGGAGCGGCGTAATAAATTTTCAAAAAGTGCCTCATTCCTCTTTTTA
Source organism: Ceratina calcarata (assembly GCF_001652005.2). Lineage (NCBI taxonomy): Eukaryota > Metazoa > Arthropoda > Insecta > Hymenoptera > Apidae > Ceratina > Ceratina calcarata. The sequence continues at coordinate 663,359 of NW_017135881.1, read as the reverse complement.
TTCAGACTCGTTCCGCTCCCGATTATCGGCGTTCGTTCCTTACGTTAATAGAAACGAGAAGAATGAAACGATAAAATGCCAATGGAAACTTTAGATAGGGTAGTTTTATTGATTCACTGCTTTATATTGGTGAGAATCGCGTGGAGAGTAAGCATCGGGGCAAGAATATCGTATTTCTGTTAAACGCTATGGCATAACTTCAAGACTCGCTGCGAATTTACATCTGTAGTGATGTTTAGCAAATCTGTTCCAGTGTTTCAGCTCAGAATTTCGTCTTGAAATTGAACCGCATAACGGTTCGGGAATTGTAATATAAATATGGCAGCCGTATAACGAGCAAACCACAGACGAAATGGCGCAGGGGAGTAACTGTTAATCACGGCTGGCCGCCGTATAACCGCAGTAAACGAGAACTGAAGGTATTTTGCAATGCTTCGCTCGGAATATGCACCTGAGGGATTTTCAGACCAGTAACGACCGATTGGTAATTTACATTGGGTAGGGAGTGGGGGCTGGGGGTAAAGATAAAAAAAGGGGAGACGCGAAATGGAAAAACATCTGTGTGTTACGAAACAGAGCGATGATTATTGAATTTTAACCGTGTCTCTGTGTAGTCGACGTAATCGGTACGTTTGAAAACTAAAAAACAACGGGATAATATTCCCATTGCAAATATTAAATTTCGTTTATAGACAGGGAGAGAGGTAAAAAAGATTTGAGGGCAAAATTTGGGAACAATGCTCGGCCGGCCGGCCGGCCCTACGAGCGTTTATTCGTATTGTATATTGCACGCGACCCGTTGACCAAAACGAGATTTAATAACGAAAACGCTGAACCGATAGTCCCCGCGCGCGCCCTCCGATTGATGATAACAGCAATAAAGAAATGCCGAAAACTCGTTGCAGGTTCGCGAGCGGCAATTTATCTTTATAACGTAAGTAGCGCAAAATTCGACCGGAAGGTAGGAACGGAGATGGAAGGGAGAAAAGAGGAAACGGGGGAGAGGAGAGTTTCCGCCTGGAAACAAAGTACGCTTAAGGAACAAAGAAAGAAAGAAAGGGGAAACCAGAGGTATGTTTAATGTCTGGTAGCCTCTTAATAAAATCCCTCGCGCTCCAGGAAACATCCTGAATAGGAAGTTCCCGGAGTGCTGGTGCTTAACGGGAAACCGGCGATCCGATGAGAATGGGGACAAACATGCCAAAGATTTCAGGAGCCGGAGCTGAACGAATTATTAACTCGCTCGTTGACCGCGCGACGATTAATCGCCACGAAAACGTCGAAAAACCCGTCGTGACAGCGCGGTTCCGTTGAAAAGCTTCGCGTCGCGCGATGATTCGAGGAACAGAGGGAGCGAGAAAAACGGAAACGGTATAAAACAAGCAACTGCACGAAGAGAGAAATACTTTTTACTAAGCTCGTTGCCGCAATTCGGCAATGGGAGATGTTTAAAATAAAAAATAGCTTTGTATATGTACAAACAGCGATGAACCAAGAGTCGATTGTGAAACAAGAGACGCAAGGAAAGCAAACAGAATTTCGTGTCCATCCGTATCGCAACGGTAAATTCTGCCCAATTTTTTGTATATTCATAAATTCACCCGCATCGATCCGGTGCGACGTGACGTATAAGTTCCGCCGAACATGTTTTGATCGCGTGTTTCCTGCTGCGAGATCGATATCGACATCGAGAGCAAAATTAACTCTCGCCAAGCGTTTTCAGAACGAAAAGAATCGTTTAGGTTTCGAAGACACTGTTACTTGGTGAAATCTGCAGTGAACGTTTTTAATACAACCACGCCGACTCCTCTTGAAAATGGCAAAATTTCAAATAAGTTAGATCTACAAGTTAGATGAGTCTACAGTAAAGAAAAACTGTCAAAGGACAGGTGAATATAAATCGAGTCGATAGTCGGACGATTTTTCGCTAATATCGAGTAAAGCCACATTAACTACAGCATAATGGCACATCGTTGGGACATATGGCGATTCGATCTGGCACGCACACGTGCGTACACTGCGGCCCGGCGGCGTGCAGCTCCTAATAATATACCGGGTGTCCGTAAAATCCACGAACCGCAGGCACCGCACGATCCGACACACGTGACGCGCAACTAGCATTCGGAGGCAGCAGCGGTAGTGCGCGCCGCACCGCGCCGCGTCGGGCCGGGCCAAACCACCGAACGCTCGTTCTGTCCGGCTAATTTACTTTTTGTATTTTCCGTTTAAATTGACCGACCGTGCCCGATAGGTGCTTTTCCCCCCTCCCACCCTTCCATCCGCCGTGTACACGGTCGAAAACCTCGTTCTCCATTCGCAGCCAGCGAAGCTTCACTAACCGTGAATGCCAATCTCCTCGTCGTTCACCGCGAGGCGATATCTCTTTTTTTTTTTCGTTTTCGACGTAGTTCTACCGAACTCATCTTTCTCTCCCTATTCCACCACCTATGTCCAAGTTAGCTTCATTCGTTCACCTGCGCCTCGTGTCTTCTTCCCTTTCACCTTCTTGTTTCGTCGGTGTCCTCCAACAACTGCGACGCGACTCCCCTACCAGTTTCCGGTAAAAATTTTCAGACGAGCGTGATATAGTTTCCGATTTGGAAAGAGCTAGTGCGACTCCCTCTGCCCTTTGATGGAATCGACGTGCTCCTTTTTATCTCCTGACTCGCTTTTTCCCCATTTTCACGAGAAAAAGCAGAAAAATCGCAAAGCGTTGCCTGTTGCAACAACGATCAGAACAAAATAAAACTTTGGACTCTTCCTCGCCCGACAGACGTATGCTGTTTACAACCGATCAAGGGAAACGTTTATACTACAAATCTATTGTCAGAATGGTCATTCCACGTTAACGATTTTACGCAAATGCATTTGCCTCGAAGCAAGATTTTCACGTGGCTGCTTGATACGATTGAAAAATTCCAAACAAGATGAGCGAATTTCATAAATTTTCTATCGCGTATTCAATCCCATGAAATCAGATTACGTTTACGTAGACAAAGAAATAACTACTTGTTCGACTGTAAATTACGCGTCACATTATTTATTGATGAATTTTTATTTCTTTTTTGTCACGACGACTCGTCACGTATCGAGCGTAGCGAGGCTTGAAGTATATTCTTGAGAGAAGTGAACGAGACAGATCGAGACTGTCTCGTGGATAATTCAACTCTGGCTGCAATATCTCACGACGTATCGACATTCTTAACACGCCGGTTATCAGACGAATCGTAGAAAAAGCGAAGGTCGGGGAACGCGATGGAAGAAGTCGCCAAGTTCGAAACGTGCTTCTCGATCTTGCTAAGTGCATTTCTAAGTTTAGAGCAAAGTAACGAACACCTGTGTCGTCTTTAATTCAATGGAATGACACGGTAGTCGAAGAATCTCGTGTTCTGAAAATATCACCTATTCAAAAGTTTTACCAGCCAGAAAAACTCCTATTAACATTTCCAACACTCTACTTCGACCGAGATTAACATCGCGTAACATTGCCCATTGTTTAAACCAATCGTAGTAATTAGTCTAACGCTATTGGCAATTCCATTAACGAAACAATTAATCCACAGTTGTATAATTCCTAGATGGATCGGCGGATGAAATTACAGCAAAGATTAAACAATCATGTCTAGATTGCAATTAATGTAATCAATCCGTGAGACATACATCGACAAACATAATTCCTCGGCGATAATTAATTAATGTAGTACCCGATTGGCACACGAATATGTATCTCGTATATGAAGAGAGAGAAAAAAATGAGACACGTACAACGTAACTATGTTCGTTCGAGTTTTGCATTTTTCTGTACGTCGGAACAGCGGAAAATTTGTTACGGTGAATTCGGACGTTCTAGTGTGCGTTCGGTCTCGTTAAATTGAATGAAAAATATTATTTCGCGCACAATGAGTTATACGAGGCATGACATCCATCTCTGACCGTGTTCTTTCAGTCGACCGTGCATTAGTAGAAACAACAGAAAAAAAAAACGCTTTTTGTTCTCGTTGCTCACAAAGCGAAGCGATTGGGGGCCAATTGAAAAGCATAGAACGGGGGCTAATTATCAATTCGGCCGGTTTATTAATCGTTCGTTAACCGCGATCGCATATTTTGTAAATGAGGCCATCGTAAAATCTGCCCCCAGCCCTTGCCGGCCGAGGCGCGGGGAATGGGGCGAAACGATTGCAAAATTTGCCGGCGCTAACGTATATATTTGCGGCGAGCAGCGAAGCCGTCAGTTGTAAAATGCTAAACAAACCGAGGGTGTCCGTTCAAATAACGTGGCCGACCAGCGTCACTAAATAACCGCCCAAACAAGCAGTACGGCCTTGTTTCCACCCCGCCGAAAAACCTAACCCGTTCGACTTTTCCCAGCTGCCTCCCCACGGCTCGACGTCTATTTCCCCCGGATTTCTGAATTAACGCCGCGCCCCCTCGTCACCCGCCCGAGGCTAAAACGTTATTTCCCTCGTCCCACGTATGAATCCATTCTGAACACTAATTTCGCATTCGCTTTTGTTTCCATGAAACTTTACAATGACGCGTGTTTTTATATTTCGATGCTTTGCCCCCATATTTTTTTTAGTTTTTGCGTATTTCACATATGCATTCGCTGGCACAGTACCGTTTGAAGAGAGTTTATTACTCGGATAGCTAATTATTATTATTACAAGAAGTTTACTGCGAGACAAAAGTTATCCCGAAATTTTGAAAATAAACTGCAATAAAAGCTGATCTCCTAGTAGATTGGTAGCATGATCGATCTACGAACATAGCAATCGCCTCGTTTTCGGAAGATACAATACTTCGTAGATTCAGGTAGGAGCTGGAACCAATACGTGATCCCATTTTATTTAGAACGAGAGCCCTCGATCCTTATCAGCGAAAAGTTTATAACCGCCGCGCAGACCGCGTCGTCGCGTCGTCCAAGTCGAACCTGGCGAAACTGAAACTTAACGTATCGCAAAGTTGTCAAGGAAATCCTGGAAAGGTGGGCGTGTAGAGTCGCGACGCAGCTACTCTGGCATCAGGGATGCAGCAACTATCAGAGGCCGAGTGTACCATCGGCAGACACCGAACTACTTTGAAATGGTCCAAACCAGAACGGAGAGAGGGAGAGAAGAAAAAAGAAGAGTCAAAGGTTGAGGCACACTCGTGTCTCACGCCGGGATCCCGGAACGTGACCGGACTCCGGACATGGCAGCACGCCCTTGCAAAGAGTTACCGACCAACGAGCATCCTTCTTGGCTTACTTTCACACCATGTTCGACGACGCTTCCCAGAGGTACACACCAGACAAACTCGCCCCGACCGTGGTTTTTCTCTAACTTCGTGTCGATTGCCGTGTCCACTCGACCTACCCTCAATTCGTGTCATTACCCTTTTTACTGACCGATCGAATTTATTCTTGAAACAATTATTCCTCACAATACTTGACGTTCTTCAGTAGAACAATTCAGTCATTAGTCTTGATATTTCTTATCATAAGTCTCGACTTTCACTTCACGCATCCGGGATAGAATAAAATAACCTTCTATAAAATTACGTTTCCTTGTTTCCAGCTAATTTTAAGTACAGGAAGGCAGATATGTTATTCGATTATTAATTAAGCTAGATATGCTTTTCAATTAGGAACTGGCAGACTACAGGTTTCATAATCTAAATTATAGATGAAGTCACTATCGGAGGGTAGACCGTCTACCTGGTCGTCCTCAAATTATTTCTCTACTCGGTTTCGCTGAATCGTGTCACCGGGCAGAACGTATACCTACGTACAACTCCCGTTTTGTTTGCACGACTACGAGGATGAGCGTTGCTTTTCATCCCTGGGGATAGTCCATCCCGGAAACTTGTGCGGGAGATTACCGCCAACGAGGAATAGGAACAAAGAGACACGAGAAGACACGGAGGAACAAGAAAAGTCTGAGTTTAATATTCGATTTCATCGGAGTCGGAATCGAGCGAATTTTACTTTCTGAATGTTTGACAAAAATCGTTGCCTTGTATACGATGCTACGCGCACGCAAGACATCTCATCTCGCGTTTACAGAGACGCGAGAGGAACGAAGATTTCAGAACTGTCTGTCGTGCTTTTTTGTTTTACGACGCATTCGACGTTTTATTCTCATCGATCACGTCCGGATCGGCGAAAAATAAATCCAGATTTATTTACGATCCCTCCGAAAAGGTCAACACGGGCGCGAATGTTTTCTCCCCACGGCTTCGTGGAAATTGTATAATACGCCTGACCTTATATTCACGGAACCTTTTCCGACGGCCTACCTACCCCGCCGGGAAAACCATCCCGCGGGACGTAAGGTCGCGACTGCATCCGAATCCTAATCTGGATTCCCTGGCAGGAGCTATCCGAAGGCGATATTTCGTCGCAACGGGATACCGCTGTCGGTCCCTTCTCGAGGTTTATTTATGGGGCTGGGTATAATATTCAGAACGGACTTGACGCACTGAAACGGGTTGAAACGCACAACCACCTAAGACCTTGACGCGGTACTTCAAACCTTTCACGGTATTAAATCAAATGAATGTAACTATTATAAAGGACGTAACGATAGAATCTGAAATTGCTTTAATAAGATAACGATAAGAGATAAATTGCCTTCTGGATAAAAAGGGGAGAAAAACTGGGTTCCGACTCTCGACTAATTTTATTGTCCCGTTACGAGCGATATCTTTCTTCCAACGGTGGAGAAGCATAGCGATCTCGTCGACGCTGAAGAGACGATAAGAACTGGAGAGTGCGAATTCTTTCACTGCGTAGAACGACGAACAAATGGCGGTTACGTCAAGTTACATAGAAGATCGCGGCGGAACAAGGAGCGATTTGTCTTCGACCTCAGATTGCAGGTTTTTGCGGTCGGTTGTTAATAGCGGCCTGTACAAGCGACGATAAGGATCGCCGCCATTTGTCTGCCGGAGTGCTCGCAAATTTTTAACGACACGCCGACGCCTCGACCCCTTTCCCAGCTTTTCAAACCCTCGCGTTATACCTCACAGCCATTTGAGACGAATAACGCCTATTCTCTTCTCCGTTTATCGATTTCCCAGGGATGATATCGTCTCAAACGATTTAATTATCTTTTCAGAAGCACTCGGGCTGGGTATTCGCATTCTTCGCCTGAGAAAATATTCTTTCGCGCTCGGGCACGATATTTCTGTAGTACACGCGTTAGCTGTACTACCTTCTTCCAACGCGAATATTTTTCCGCTCGGACAAGCTGAAAAGGGAACCGACCGCGAATTATTTCGGCACGCTTCTACTCCCTCGCGACTCTCCAGATATATTATACGTACACGTGTATGTGCGTGTACAAGTTTTTTCGACTATTCCAGGCTAGAGTTACTTTTGATTTTACAATTTTGCGGTAGACCGACCGCGATGGGTCGTTATGAATTTTTCCAAGGCTGCTGTTTCGTTGAAGATATATAGCACTGATGAAAGAACTAGCGGCAGAGGAAAATTGCGAGTTCTCATATTCAGGGAAGTTGATGTAGACAAATCGAATGTAAAATTTTGTTTTCAATAATTATACAGCAAGAGAAAGAGATATTCATTTTATTCCTACCCGAATTACTTTTAAAGTTTGCGTCACTCTCTCTCTCTCTCTTCTTCCATCTGATGATTTCGAGAATGTATTGGATAAGGTGGCAAGTCACCGGAATCGGGGAAGTTTCCCCGAAAAAGTATCTTTCCCTGAGCGTCGTAAATCATCGGGCGTCCGCGAGAACGTTTCATCGAGCACGCGTCAAAAGGCCACTCGTCCTCGCAAAGCTTTCCGATTTTCCGCGGAATCGTTCCTGACCGTTTGACATATCCGTTCCCCCACAATAAAACCGTCGCGGAGATCTCGTCGACGACGTATCGTCGTAACCAGAAAAACTTCCCCCTCGTGAATAACTTGCACCCCCTCGCTCTCCACTAGTCCGCCGATTTCGTTATGGGGATCTCGACAAGCGACAACGGAAGACGGATTTCCATGGCTGCTGCGGCGGCGGCGGTCGCGGCAGTATCTCGTTGTAAGGCATCGTCGTTTTAATACAACTTTCGATTGGCACCCTCGGCTGGACCTTCGACGAATCCGATACTCCGAGAGCGAAGGACGAGGGTAGTAAATCAGTCGAATGCAGCTCGGGGGTTGGTCGCCCAGGACAACACGTACCTGCCATCTATATTCGTGCCCTCCCGCTCCCCCGAACCCCGAAACCATCCCCTGTCCGCGTCACCCGACTCCCAACGTTCGACTCCCCCCCTCGTCTCCCTCCGCCTCGTGTCGTTTCGACGCCACAACTACCACTGTGTTACCGGCACGAAGACTCTGTATAACCTTCTGCGAAGGCACACGATACACCTTGCCGCTGGGGCCACCGAGATTTATATCCGAGCGAAATCGAGTTTGATGCTGATCGTACTCTAAAGTACTGGATGTATAACGAACACAACGATGCTACGACGGATATATGCATATCTGCTTTGGAACACAAGTTTCAGCGAGAACAAAGTACATCTGACTGACAAACCTTATAATCCTTTATTTTCCCCTCCCATGGGGAAATTACTACGGATCATGTTTGAAAATATTTTTCAGAAAACACGTTTCACGATTCATACTCGATATCCCACTTACAACCGTATAACCGGTATAATAAATTAACGAAAATCTAAGGACGTTGGATGAAACACGCACACATCATTAGTCACCGTCGAATCGAATGCGTCACGTAGCCGGAGCGCGGAGTACATACCGTTTTACCTGAAATGGTAACGGAACGCAACTTTTATCCGGCTTTTACGGCCGCGCGGACGGCTGCGCGGGCACATTCGGCGTGGCTCAACTACTGAAACTTGGCGATTCCAACGCGGCCGGTCCATGATAAAACGAAATTGCAGCCGGTAGAACGTCGGATTCCACAAATATTATGAATAATTCCTCCGTGCGCTCCCGTGTAATTACTAAGCCCCGTGCACCGTATCACGTTACTGTTACAAATACGATTATGTGCACGTACGTAACAGCAGCGTATGTATGTACATACATACCAGCGTACTTGCTCATACGATATCGATTAAGGGCGAGCCACCGCGCCGCGTACTCGTTACTCAAACGTAAATAAATCAGATTGTCGAGTTAGTCCAAAAAAGGGACGGACCGTGGCGGCGGGGTGGAGACGCGACGGAGGATCTAAAACTCTAAACTCACAAAACGAAAGAGGAACGGAGAGGAGAGTGAAGTGTGGTGGCGCGGGAGGAGAGATGGTAGGGTTGATCGGGGCAAAACGAGTTTGCCGTGTTCCACCGAGCGCGAATTTAGTTTCGATTTCTCGCGTGCGATACGCTCGCCATCCGCGTCGCCGGATAAGTCGAGTGCTTGTTTACACGTAACTCGATTAAACGCAAAGGGAAAATCGTGTCTTAGGGAAGCTGCCAATTTGCGCCACCGGCGACGGTAGATATCATCAGATTTCCTGCAGTGTAACGTTACTCACGTGATCATCATTTATTTCCGGTTGATGCAAAATTAATTATTGGGTCTATGTGTTGGAACGATTCCTGGCCGAATGAGTTCTTTATGAACGAACCACTTGTTTCATATTATATCACCCAATATCGCAAGATAAACAGCAAGTTATTAAATTAAAGAAATTTGTACTGCGCAAATGTCTCTAATGGTCGGTACACTAAGGACGTTCAATTAATATTGATAACTTCAATTAGCGCGGGTAGTTGATAATAGAAGCTCACAAAAGACCGCTGAGAGTCGGGGCACACGTGTCGCCGTTTTCCGGTTGGCAGTTGGCAATTTCTTCCTCCTTTCACTCGGAAAGAATCGCCGGGTTCTCGAGACGGACACGCGAGCAGAATGGACCGGTTGTTAATCAAAGGCACTAAAGTCCATTTATTAATTAATTATTTGTACGTAATTATTTTCGGGTCGACGAGCAGAGTCCTTTCACGTGCAATCCTTCGTCTGCGCGTTAGCGAGAATTCCATTTCATCGCGTTTTGCGAGACTGCCGATAGTGCCGCCGCGCCCCGTTTCAGAATTGTTAATACCAATTACCAGCAGAACATTGATTTCTGACAACAACACCGTTCCGGAAATGGAAAATTTAAGCAATAGGAAAATCATTCACCTCGGATTTCCACGTTTCTCCATCGTACGTCAACCGAACTTGGACGCGAGTTAATATCGATCGAAGATCGCTCAGCTGATACAAAATTTGCGCGAAATCACAGAACCAACACGACGAAATGATATGTAAGAATAAAAATTTAAGTAATGTGAAAACGAAGATACAGAAAAAATGCTCGTCAATCGCCGAGAACGAGACTTTTGTAACCGGGGAGTTAGGGATATTAGAAAACAACGAGCGGAGAAGAAACGAAACGGAGGGAAAGGAGGATTAACAGTGGAAACAAAAGAGGGGAAGAATGATCCGGAGTAAGAAGACTTTCGGCGGCTGCTGGAATCAGAAATCGATTGTTCGGCAATAACAATTCGGTGCACTCAACCGTGGAGGAGCAGAGCAACGGAGAAGCGAACACTGCTTTCGTGTCGGCGCAATATCTGTGAGTGCATTTTTCCGGATATCGGGCGAGACCACAGGCGACTGGATAGAGGAGAACGCGCATACGTAGTACATGCTCGCGCGCTCAGCAATAACAAATACCGATTTTTCGTACGTGCGCAACCAACCAAGCCAACTAGTCAACGTGTGCGAACTAAAACTAAAACAGGACTCGGGCCATTATACGCCTTCTACAATACGCACCATGCCGTCATGTATGTACATCGTTCGGGTTCCGAAAAAATAGCGAACTTCTCAATCAACACACATTCTGCTCATTGTAACGCGGTAGAAATTGTTCTCACTGGCTGAATAGTACATCGTCATACTCAACGTTCAGTCACTAATAATATAATTTCTTTTATTCATCTTTCACCACGGATCAGCATATGTGTATGTAGTCGTCAATGATCGTCACGGATCGATATATCCATTTCTCAGGCTCGATTTCAATTCGTACATCATTTTATGAGAATTTACGTCGACAACTACGTTCTGATAAACCAATTGGATAATAATGGGAAATAAACTATTGGATAAATATTATTATATGTGATAAAGAAGAGCGTAACTGGTAACGCGGTCGACTACTAGACCGTGAACGATCATATTTCAGGTGGCGAAGAATTACACGAGGCATACGAGCCGCGAAACGACACGTAACCGAGCAGTCTGTACTTATTCGGAGGGTGTGGCTGGGTGATACACAAGATTCCTTGCATCGTAAAAGGGTCGTATCTTCCGATTTGGCCTCGGATCGGACCGCAGGAAATGGCAGGTTTTACAATCACGTGTAGTACACTTCGAGAGAGACAGGTACGAGAGACGGCAGGAATCACCTCGGTGCTCATAAGCTTTACGATGGATAGTGTTTAAAGCTTCGGCGAGAGAATACCGCGCGCAAAATGAGTTACCAGATATGTAAGTAACATTTGTAGTAGACACGTGATTTTTTTTTATATGGCAAAGAGATTCGCTGTTCATCGAAACGCGCATCGTGTTTTAATGTAATAGTTCCCGTCAATCACGCTGGACCGCCGTCGGCGCGTCTGCGGGAAACAACGGAAAATCGTGAAAATCGCGAGGATCGCGAAAAACGGGAAGTTGCCGGGTATTTTCCGAATAAAAAAGTGGCGTAACCGCATGTACCCTTGAGGGCGTGAAATTTTCAGCAGCGGTAACGCAAATGGAATTGGAAGGTGGCTGACCAAAGAGACCGAGTCGAAGTGCACCGTACTCACGGCGCCGCGGCGCTTATCCCCGAAACGCGCGGAACACGAACCGAACCTTAACTGGAAAGGAAATGCGACTACGTTTTCGCGGTTAATACCGTGCCCGCGATGATCTACAATCTACGAGTTTGAAATAACTTTTTCGCCCGCTCCTTAGAGCGTACGGTTCGCTTTCGCGTCACGTCCATCAGATATCCGAGTAAAAACCGCGAAACGCGTTGGCCGAACTCTACCACGAATAGAGACATTTTTACCTCTGCGGGGGAGAATAATTGATAACAGAAATCGCGACACCTGCAAAGGAAACCAGCGAGAAAAGCAAGAAGACTCGATGCAGAGGAGTGGAACGGAAGGGTAACAGCGCGGAAGAAGTGGTAGGGAGAGGCAAACAATGCGGAGATGTAACTGCTTGAGAGGGACGAGAATGACTAAGGCAGAGGCTGTGCGCGTAGTGCACAACGTCGAGAAACGCGTAAACTTAATTGACGAGCACAGGTGGCGCTTGAACCTGACTACCCTTACTCTCTTCGCTGCCGTTTAACCCTTCGCTATCTGAACTCGATCTACCCTTGCCTGTCGTGATCGCACTAAACATTTTCAGCTCGCGGCGAGCCCGCTCCGTTACGGAATTGCAGCCAACCACCGGACCAAACCGGTCCGACCCAATGCCCGATCAACCCCCACGGATGAACGAACAAACGAAGTTTCAGTTTCGCTTGACGAGCTTGAAGAAATGAACGAGCCACGCGAACGAAGAAGCGATCGAGGGAGAACGGGTGGGGGGACGGATGAGGCTGCGCGAAATTGGAATCGCGAACCGAGCGGAACGAGAGGGAATCGTACCCCGGTATTTCGCGATACCGCCACCATCCCCCGCGTTGCGGTTATCTCCAGTTACCAACCCCTCTATCGTGACTCGGACCGTTTCGCGGTGAAATTGACCGACGTGCATTCGCAACAGCCGAGAGAGAAAGGGCGAAAGAGGAAGGCCCATCCGTGTTTAACGAATGGAATTAATCACGGAGTCGGAGAGGGGTTGAGTTTCTTTTCAGACCTGTCTCGAATCGTCGAATGATTTATGCGACGGTATCGAGGCGCGATTACCCGCTCGGATAAAGTTCCCGCCGAGAAATTCTTAGCGCGGAGAGACACGAGAAGCGTCTGACCGGGCGAGGGCCACGATGTCATGCAAGACTTTGCGTGTGCATCTTTAATCACTCCGGTTCACGGCAGGTGAAAGAAACCCTGGCCGGCTTGCATCGCGCGGCCCTCGTTGCTGGGTCGTGTAAAAAATTAACGAGCTGTCTTCCGGGGTCAAGCACGGCGTCGATCGACACACCCGCTCTCGAGGTGGCTCGAGCGGATACGAGCACGCTCCGTGCAAATAGCTGCTTCGTCGTTGTGCATTCCCGTTGCGGCTTGTTTAAGTCTCGTTCGAGCGGCGTTTTCATTGTCTCGGCGGAGGGAAGGGCGGGCGGAAAAATTACAACCACCTCTCGCGGTCGTATATCATGTTTCTAATTACGAATAAAGTACCGCTGAAAGGGATGGAAATTTCCACAACACCGGAATTAAAATTTCCTAAAGTACCACCCGTATTAACCGGTCACGAGATTAATACCCACTTGTAATCGCCTCTTACAATTTCTCGGCAATTTGCGGCGTTACACTTTAATCGTCGATTAAGCTTTTCATCGCGTAAACACGCTCGGCGAAAACTCGTTAATTTTACATGTGCGCGTGCATCTCGGTGATCGTTTTGAAGGAATATTCAGGAAGCTTCGGAGACAGCGCAGTCAGAATAGAAAGCAGAAACGCGTTCGATGAAAGCCAATGTTCGAGGTGTCGACGATCATTTCGATTGTCAGGTGCGACGTTAATCGAATCCGTGGTTCGCGTTAAATGAAATTAACGATTCCGTCCCGTTGGAACCCAGCCGCGATACAGGAACACCGGATGTTCCCCGTCGTTCTTCTTTCGCAATTGATAGACGAACAGTTATAATAAACGAACTTAGCACAGAATCCGCGATATTTTCGTCGATCGAGCTTCTTTACTTGTGAGAATATTTCCCTTAACAATGTGTTTTGCAAAACCAACGCGAATCTAAAGCAACAACACGAAACTAGTGTTTGTTACGCGAGATATTCGTAATAAAAACCACAATGTAATTCGAAACCGCGCGGTATTTTACACATCGCGCGAACGCCGAACTCTCGATTGAATTAAACAGCACGAAATTCCTGATTGCGCGAAGTAAATCCGAAGTTGATTCCGAGCTCATGAATAGTGAGTTTGATGCGTGCACGCGGACGGAAAAGGTAGGCTCCGTAATGGAGGGCATACCGTCGCGTTAACGGCAAGTCCGCGATAATACCCGGACGATGAATTCGCTTTACGATGCCTATTTTCCCGGGCTCCAGCGAACCTCGGACACTTTATTATTGTCGTATCGTATCGAGGGACCTGCACTGGTTACCCTCCACCGAGAATTTTTTTCTGCCACGAGAGAGAGAGTAGAAAAGGAATCGACCGCACAATCCTAAAATGAGGAACTCTATGGGGACGTACCACTGTCTGCTCCTCTGACGTTTGATGAAATAAAATATAGACGAAGAGTTGAAAAAAAAAACCCGCGAGATCCCCTGTAGAATCGTAGGTCAAACCATTAGGGGGTCTAATTTCACGGGAATTCCGAGGTTCTTCCAGATTTATCAGTGAGAGCCGCGCTCGATGCTCGGGGAGAAATATATTTGGAGAACTCGGTTATATTTCGTTTCTCGCGCGCATTATTTCTCCGTGTCGGTCGCACGTTTCCTTCCGTCGAGACCTTAGGTAAAATCATTTTTAATTTCATCACAGTCTGCGCGTGGCCGAGTCGTTAGCGAAACGGTAAAAAGGAAATGTTGCGCTCGTTAAAAAATACTTGTTCGAGCACGCGCGCATGTGGCTCATGAGCGGGCCCTCTGGTCTGCTCCGTGTACACGCGGCGTTACACCCATTAATAAATCACTTTGGAGCGTTTGTCGCGGTTAACGTCCATTCCCGGACCACCGAGATGGCGCGGTTCCTAATCAAATGAATGTCTAATTATTCTCCGGTCACTACCGACTTCTTTCAGAGCATTCCTATTTACGTACTCGAGTAAACTTATAAATCATTCAGAAAGAAAATATCGTCCAGTATGTCGGATCTATTTGAATCCGCTCGACTACCCTTATGCCGAGCCGGAGTCTCCCCGCTGCAAATCACGTTTTTTACCCAAGGCTACAGCGATCTAGGGTGTTCGCCGGAGGTATATCTAAGCTAAGAAAAGCGTGTAGTGAGCAATCTCTAAGAGAGAGATAGTCGGCGCACGGAATCAAGATGATCCGCCGGCGAATGAGAGAAAGAGGAAGAGGGAAAGTTATTAAGAAGATTATGGACGGGTCGTTGCTCGAACTTCAAAGGACCAATTCCCATTTTCAATTTGCTTCAGGTGCTTCTGGTGGGGGTCAAAGCCAACTCCGTTCTACCGACTAGATCCTTGCCTCCGTTCAAGATCTGGAGGTTCTCCCATGTGCCGCCCAAGAATTCCATTTCAAGACCAGCTTCTATCCTTACGAAAACTCGCGACTCCGCTCGAAAAATCTATCTCCCTGACCACGGGCTTTTATGATGGCGATGGTAAAATGTATTCGATCCTATTCGGTCAAACGCAGCGGAGAATGAAGCCGAGATCCATTCGGACTTAT
This sequence comes from Ceratina calcarata, assembly GCF_001652005.2. NCBI lineage: Eukaryota > Metazoa > Arthropoda > Insecta > Hymenoptera > Apidae > Ceratina > Ceratina calcarata. Next base: position 647,816 of record NW_017135881.1, on the reverse strand, counting down.
TGGTATTTTATAAATCAAGATGATACTCGGGTAATAAATGGATCAAATCTGAAATAGATTCGATATACTTATGTGACATAATAGGAGAAAAACAAGTACGCAATGTTTGCTGAACGAACAAGGGCCAGGCTTCGTTTAAGGATGTATTGGCTATACAGTCAATCCCAAAAGTTTATGTACCTTAGAAAAACGCATTTCCTATAATTAAAAAGAAATCAGACGTCGGAAGAACAATGCTAATAATAAATAGCTACGTGCTAAAAAGTATAGAAGGAAATATCCAATTAAGTATTGACGCTGACGACTAATTTTTTTCTACAAAATTTCGAAAAATGCTTCAAATAAAAGTTATTTTCCTTCTAATTTCGATATTTAACGAGTTACGTATGATTATTTGGCATTTTATTAATGTTGACAAAATCCGACCATCCCAGCGTCAAAACGGCGAACTTTTGGCAAAAAATTTCGTTTTTCCTCAATTACTCCTAAACCGTTTGACCTACAAGAAAATTGCATAAGACCTTTCTTGTAGAGGACGACGA
>NW_017135881.1:617640-646960 GCF_001652005.2 Ceratina calcarata | reverse complement strand
CTAGCATCAATATTTAACGAGTTATTGACGAAAAACGAAAAAACAGTTTTTTGCAAATTACTCGTTAACTATTGACGCTAGCGAAATATTTTTACATGGAAATTGTAGATCTCGTCGTCCTCTACAAGAAAGGTCTTATGCAATTTTCTTGTAGGTCAAACGGTTTAGGAGTAATTGAGGAAAAACGAAATTTTTTGCCAAAAGTTCGCCGTTTTGACGCTGGGATGGTCGGATTTTGTCAACATTAATAAAATGCCAAATAATCATACGTAACTCGTTAAATATTGAAGTTAGAAGGAAAACAACTTTTATTTGAAGCATTTTTCGCAATTTTGAAAAAAAAAATTTTCGTCAGCGTGAATACTTGGATATTTGGATATTTCCTTCTATACTTTTTAGCACGTAGCTATTTATTATTAGCATTGTTCTTCCGACGTCTGATTTCTTTTTAATTATAGGAAATGCGTTTTTCTAAGGTACATAAACTTTTGGGATTGACTGTATAGCCAATACATCCTTAAATATTTCCGAGTGCGAACGCTGTTAGAGTTATCTGGTGTACAAGAGTCCTGTCTTTATGCACGGCTTATGATAGCATAACTCGAGCCGATAAAAGGATCAATAAGATGTATACGAGAGTTTATGGTAAAGGCATCGAATGAGATGCGGCGCGGTTACGATGATAATGATACCGCGATTTTATCACCCCGTGTGGTATAGAAGGTCATTGTTGTATTTAGATAATTTCCGGCTTTTTCTTCAAATCCGATCATTTATCTATGGTCATTGTGAGAAAGAATTGCAACAGAAATATTCCGCGTCACGGTATCATTTGCTTTCTGGCAAACTGAAGCGTTCAGAGTAGTTTGATCCGGTGGAAAATTCTCACCACAAAAGGAATCGCCGCATCGCGACGACTATAGTCATCGATGTGATAATATCCGAGACGCCGTTTCGTTTGATCGACGGCCATTAAATAGCCAATTGTACTTCTCTAAAACGTTCAATAACGCCGCGCTGTGACGTTTGATCGCCGCGCGTAACGTCGATTTCCTTCGATTCCCCGAGACGGGAATCCAGACGAAACATGGGAAGGGGACAGAGACGAGGGGCAATCATCAATCTCGCAGAGTTGTACTCGAGTGGCACTAATTCAGCACCCCGATCTCCTTGTCGAGGTGCCCTAAACTTCGTGTACCTCCGTCACTTAAGCAGCGTTGTACGGGAAGACAGGACCGGCCGTGCCTTTCGTTCGGTCAGGAACCAAATAAATGGCCGTCCGTACATCAATGCCTCAGAAATCGCAGCAGCTCGATCAACCTGAGTAGGTGCACCTTACATTGTCTCTCCAAGTTGGTTACGTTCAACTTCCTTCTTCTCCACTACACACAGTGTACAGACGTACACTTCCTTGCTGCACCGGCGCGGAAATAAAATCTGTAATAGGCTGCCGTCGACGCGAGTTCACTAAGTTCTCGTTCCGACTTCCTAATTTGTTCCGCGTACGGCCACTGTGAATTTAAAATAGCTACGTTCGGCGACGAACAGTTGAGAAATATTGGGACACGTGGAATCGATGATAAACGCCAAAGATAATGCAAAGTGAATTAATATTATGGCAACTAGAAGGCGTGGAAGTTGGCAAAACATAGAAGAGTATTGAATATCGGATGAAGAGTCCGCGCGATAACAGGGTTATTATTTTTACATTACCGGTACCTGCTTGATATGCGTAGATATTCGTCTACCATCCGGCAGCCGATAATTTCTAACGAAGGAGCACGGAAACGAAAGAAGTTTAAGAAGTCCCATTCATCCGGCGGCGGCGCCAAAACTGACAAAACAGTTGATACGGCCAGATATAGCGTACCGCGGAATACGAATGGACGTCGGCGGATATACGAGACGACCGCGAATAGCGAGCTCTGGAGAAGTCTTGAGCGTAGGGTGCAGGGTAAAAAAAAAAGGAGACGGAGAGGAGGGAAAAAGAGACGAACGAAAAGAGATATGAGAGGATTGTAAAAAGGAAAAAAAAAAATATCGCCGAGTAGAAAGAACGAGAGGGAATCGCGAATGGAGAAGGCGGACGGGAAGCGGGAAGCTCGGTTAGGCAGTGGTACGTGGAAAAATGTCATCGAGCGATCCTGATTTACAGCGGTAGGGAAATCGGTGGCGGCGAACTTCGGTGTCCGCGTGCTCGCGAAAAGTCAGAAATTTTTGCTCGTGGGAATCGGAACTTTCATTGACGTCCGCGGTGAATTTCTCGTGCGCGTACAACGAGAGAAATAAAACTGTGAGAGAAGGAAATGGAGCGTAGACCGCGGGCGCGAGCAAACGAGAACCGTCGGATAGTTTCGCCGACGATTTCCGTGAAGACGAAACTACGATCGGGGATCGAGAGAGTGTGATCGGAATTATTCTACCGGCGCCCGGGCTGAAATTGCTCCACGCGAACGGGTGAGCCGGTAGGATGTGTCTTTTATTAATGACCCTGCATCCACGGATAGATAGACCGGAACGAAACGCGCGTAGATTAACGAACGATTAGCAAAACAAGGTTGCACGTATCACTTTAAAGAGCTTCACCCCTTGATAACACAATATATCCGGCAAACAGCGTTTGTCTTTGATTATCATGCCGGTGTTTGCGTAGCTGTGTAAATAATACCGCGACACGCCTTCTATTGAGAACGCGAGGCCCGTTATACCCGTGGAACAAGACAAGTACCCAACTACTTTTACCCTTTGCTCTCGCTACCTGCACACCTTTCTCTATTGTTTGTTCCAATTACTCGAACCTATTGCGAAGATATTTATTTTAACGAGCAACGAAATACAGTGTACAATCCTCTAACACAGTGCCAAGGGAAATAGAGCCGACCGATGAGAAAGCAACCGGCATTATTGCGACAGCGTCAATGTTTTGGGCCCAAGAATTTTCAATTTTATATTTCATTCCAAAGCATTATATGCGAAATGAAAGCGAACCGGGCTCGCATTCAATACCGTTCGAAATATTCGTTTTACGTGCGTCGAATTGTAACTATAGCCCACAGGAAGAAAAAAGTGCGCATGTAATCAATGATATCGATGCCTCTGGTCTCAATTTACCATTAAAACTCGGACCGAAAGTTTAGTCGGACAGAGTGAAAATGGGGGAACGGACAGGTTAACGGGAACCACGTAATTCTGCCGTCAGAATTCTCCTGGCTGACCTGTAACGATTTGCGCGGCGAATAACTATGCAAATTTCCCTATAGATTAAGCGGAGACTTTTGATGACACGTTGAAGCGTTACTCTCGAGCTCCGAGAGAATGCCGTAAAGCCGTCACGGTCAAGATTGACCATCCGTGCCTCGCACCAAACTGTCCACGCGTTTTAGAAGCGAACGCAAATTTTAGGCTTCCTCCCATGCATCCCGCATGCGATCGACGTACGCGTCCCACATGGAATAGGACTCGATGACGCTTAGAATGCACGAGATTGGCAAACAGAAATCGTGGTAATAGATTCGTAGCCCGTATCGTCGTTGAATTACGTGAGTGATAATAGAGTAGAGATTAACTGCGATCTAATCGAATTCTCTGATCCAATTACGCGTTACTAGACCTTGTCTGATCGAGCTAATGATCCTGACAAAGAAATTCTGGCACGTCAAGTGCCTATCAGCTCTACCCGTATGTGTAATCGTGTCGCCCTTTAATTGAATTTCTCCTCGTGATCTATCCGCAGTACAAATAAACACTTTTCACGAATTCCTGTGCTCATTCGATCGCTAACAAATTAATTTATGAAAACATGCTATGGACGAGGGCTATTTCGATTGGCATTTTATAGAATAACACGTGTGAGAACAAGTTTTGCTTGCAAACAGAAGGGAGTAACTGTTTGAAACATACGTAGTGCGAATTGGTCTCTGAATGCGTATGATCTCGAGTGTCAGCACATCAATTACACCTTGACCCGCCATCCATCTCGCAATGTCATCCGTTACATACGCACACCTCATATTTCCACTCGGCGTGGCGCATTCGAGTGCTTACGCCGACCGAAGCGTGTCGATAGGTCAATCGTTCTAATTTCGATCTGGCAGCCACCGACCGTAAATCTGTGTCGCGTAAAACTTGCCTAAAACCGGTCGAAATTGTCCTCAATCCGATCCGCGTGCTCGCATTTAAATATTTTAAGGAATTCAAATCCTATTATTGCACCCTGGTAAATATTGAGCCAATCGAAGTACCAATGGCGTCAATTAATTTGCTCGACGGCAAAAGACCGCGGGACGAGATTTCGCGAAATGAACGATAATAAACGACGAAACGTTTAGCGAATAGTTTTAGCAAAGCTTGTGTACAACACTCACCGTGTGCGGTGACCAATGGTGCGGCCAGGTCTTAGTCTCGTGACTGCTACCGACGTTTGGTTGACTCGCTAAAAAGACGACGCGCCTATCAGTGCTTCCGGTTCCAGCGCCGGTGGTTGTCAAAAGCGCTGCTCTCGCCCTCGAGCCACCGATACTCAACGTCGGCGACGTATCCATGTTGACCTGGAATCGAAATTAAATCCGAGATATTAGACGTGTTGTTGCATTTTATTAGAGCGGGACAAGATCGATCTTTGACGAAAATCGATTCGATACGTGTCCAGAGTAAATATGGTAAAAATTGGCCGAGCGAATTTGAATCGCTCCCGGGATGTTTGACCACGGGAATGAAACCATTCAAATAAATTCAACCTGTTTAATGAAGCCTGTTATATGTAAGATGAATACTCCCGAAGGAAACCTGTAGGAGGTATGCATCTTTCAACCATAGAGACGAGATATTCTTCATTCTTTTTATTCATCCGACTCCCGGTGCGCGAGTAATTTCAAGAAATATTAGACTAGTTTGGCAGTAATTTCTCCGTTAGCGGATGAAAGTAACGAGTACGTCTAGAGCGCATAATTACGGTAAAGATAATACTCGACCGGGAAGGTTCGTTGAAATTTTGAGAGTTTCATGTTTCGATAATTCCTACGTAATCTATAATATAATTAATTGCGACTTCGAGCACGCTCGAATATTATGCTTGTACATATATAATGCATATTGGTTTTACTAGGGGAACTTGTTATCGCTCGCTCGCGAAATTACGGTTAACGACGGTATTACAATGGTTCGACGCGGGGCACAATGCGGCTCGGTTCATGTTTCTCATCCTACTTCTCCTCGCCTCTTCTTCGTTCGCTTCCTCTGTTCACGTTGCTCGCCGATGCTAGACGACCGAAAGAAAACAATCTCTTCCGGCGAAAATTTCCACCGGTAAATCAGCGGCGAGGCTAAAAAATTGCCGTGAAAGGATCGACTCGTCGTTCGAGACTCTGTGATTCGAGAGCTACGGCTGTCGTGTCTTCCATGAAAGAAATCCGACGAGCGTAATCGAGCTCGTTAGCTCGAGGATGAAAGCTCATCGTGCCGCGGGAAACGCGGAAAGCGGACGAGCGGAGAGAACCGCGCCAAGGACCGACAGAGAGAGAGAGAGAGAGAGGGCGGCCATCGGAGAACGAAGACGAACGGAGACGAGATGGTGGGTAGATAGGTAGTACGTTTTTCAGTGGGATTTACGAGTCGTCGACGGGCATTAAAGAGAATGATGCGCGGCCACGACCCGGCCAGACACGCGACGCGAAAGTGTACGATGTAAAAAGAGGTGGGTCGAATAAAGAGGCGACGGAAACGAAAGCTCGAGGCGCGAAGAAACCGGTGAGAAACGAAATCGACCGCCTCGAGCCTAAGGGTTTATAAGATGCTCTCGCAAAACTGACACGTACCCGTTAATTAAATCTCGCTGGATCCAGTTGGCGGGCAGGAAGGATCGCGGCAACGAACGTCTCGGACGATTTGCAATTTACGCGAAGGGACACCGTGCGACCTGGATACGCTCGGGGATAATCTCTGTGTCTGTGCTCGGCAAGCCGACGAGTTTCGGATACGTTCACCCCGCGATCCCTTATCATCCGCCGCGGCGCACTTGAACCGAGTGTAATCCTTGAAGTCGCGTGCACCTAATCATTCTAGCTAGGGGAGGGTGGGTGTCCGCTAGGTGTTCCTTAAATCGTTCCAGCACGACGTTCGCTCCTCCTTCGCGCAATTACGAGTCATTACGATCGGGATTCCACCTTGTAGTCTCGTATCACACACAGGATGCTTTTGTTGCTGATACCGGTACAGGCCGATGTCCAGCTATTTGCGGACCATCAACGAACTGACCCCCCGACGACGAAGATAATGACGATCGGTAAAAACGACCAACGACGATGATGAAAGCCAGAATATTTTACGTTCCCCCCAATCGACGTGAAAGGCGCATCGCTGATCGCGAATTTCGTTTCCGAATTTCAACAGCGAACTGACAGCGATATTGTTTTGGACAGCCGAAAACTTGAATTTGATTTTAATATACCCTCGCATAAACAGAGTAGCAATTTACCAACCGAATCACGATTATCATTGTTCTCCCGTTAATGGGAAAATTACTACCACGACTCGGTTTAATCTGTCAGAAAATTTATTCTACCATCCTCGCCCCGCGAATACAACGCCGACTACCGATTTTAATTATACCAACGCGTTATCATCAATCCCCCAGGGTGAATTTACTCCTCTCTCGCCCCTTTTTTCCCAGTTCCTGCAACGTTTTTTCCCAACCCACTCGCATGGGACCGGTCGTTTGATACTACGCAAAGCTGTCGAGCCGTCATCGATGCGCTGCACGTTGCTCAATTCGTCATTTGAAAATCATTCATAATCGACGGAGGAAGTGGAGAATTTGATTAAAAATAATTCTCAAAACAGAAAAACGGCGCCTCGTTTCGTACCCCCGTTCATGATTCACCGACGATTCGATTTTTGCACCTTAACAAACGACAAGATTTTACAACCATCTACTCTTGTATCTACTATCGTGCTCGTCTATAAATCGAAACGATCGACTCTGTACGTGGAAGCCCGACACAGCCGAAGGTTGGCAAGCGCCGCATACGAATTCGCGCACGACACTGAGCCGCCAGGACGTCTACCGCTGGAGGTGAGCCTCTCGCGGATTCGCGGGCTCACGTGTGAAATTCTTGCGCATGCACCGACGCCTTCCTCCCTTCCAAATTCCCCTCTTTCCTTCGCTAACCGATCTCTCTTCACCCTCCCACGACGGCCACCATCTTTCTCTTTTCCTTGCTCCGTTAAACGCTCTCCGTCCCGTTCCACCCCCCCCCTCTCCCCGTCCTATCTCTTATCGTGGCCTCTCGCTGTTCTTTTCCCTCGAACTACGTTGCACCCTCGCCCTTCCAGCCCCTCGGTCCTTTCTCTCCCTCGGCTGGATAAGCTCCTCCGGATGGCATCATGCAAGCGACAAGTATCTAGTGTTAGTCCAGCTTGGCATGGAACTTGGGCGAGTATTTCGCCAAGTAAATTCGACTAGATTGACGAAGAAAGGATGGCCGCGATAAACATCACGGGTAAACGTCGTCGTGGGTTTCTGTAGAGATAATTTGGTGAGCGTTTCGTTGGCCAAGGACATACGACTACGCGACGGGGCAAATCAGCTCCGTGGGTCAGGAACGTTTGCCGTGTCCCTTTTGAGATTCACCGTTTCATTGTACCTCTGAAATTTCGCGGACGTGCATATAGTACAGATTTTCATTTAATTTTGTATTAATTCCAGGATATCGACTTTGTTTGTAAATTCTCTCCAAATGTTGTCTGATTAAATATACACGCCGCGTAATGAAACAACACTGCACTACCTCCTGGGATTCCTGTGGTTTGTTATATTCATTCGCTGCGATCATACAAAAGAATCAGTGAAGAGATTATCATTCATACTTGTCTCTAATTGTCTTCATTAGCATAATACACGGGCCAGGGAGAATAAGTTTCGGTATAACTTGGTTCAATAAAAATTTCCCGTTCATCCTCGAACCGCGTTATTCCGTCGCGTGCGTCGCGCGTACTATTCGAGCCACTCTTTAAATAATGACCGTTAATACTGCCCTGATAAAATAGATTGTCACCTAAACAAGGAAATTGCGAGCGGCAATATTGCGACACTTGCCTCTCCTCATAGCCGCCACGACTTTTTCCCCGGCTTCCTCTCCATAAACTTCCCGTTTTCACACCGGTCGCACTACGAACCATACCTGCTACAGCTTCCTTCCTTCCTTCCACATTATCATCCCCGTTTTACTTTCCCACACCCGAAGTCAGGCCGTTATATTTGCGGCGGATCGTATCTCCTGGCTTAGTAAATTCTATCCCGATTGAATTAATTCTAGAAGAAAGAGGCACAAATTATCCGCAACGTGCGAATTACTTTTTCCTCGCGGCGAAGACACAGTATCATCTTATCAGTAGCTTTACCGAAAACATGATATATCCTCTTAGAATAAAGTGAGCACACGACTATACGAGCGTCCTATTGTGTCCCGTTATTATTCTGTCTCGACGAACGTCGTTTTGTTTAGCCATTGAATCTTTCGCAGGCACATGAATAATAATTCTATGAATCGCTCTCCGCTCGTTTGAAACCCACGTTAGTCAACAGACGCGATAGGAACCTGTTGAAAACCGCTTACGACTTCTTCCTCGTATCGTCGATCCCATGAAACGTGCACTTTGGAACGCACGGCATCGATCGATTAAATCACCGAACAAATGGTACGCGAGTAATCGGGATCAGTGATAAAAAACGGTACGGGGGCAAAGAAAAAAATTAAGCCGATTTCAACGGAGAACAATTCTAACGGAATTGAGACAATGCCTCGTTCCCAAAATGCCAAGCCGAAATGAGTACGAACTCATCGTCAGCCTGATATTTTCTCTGCCGATTTTGACCTCGTGTATTTATCGCCGTTCCACATTCGTATTTTCCGTACACGCGTTTCCCGGATGCGGGATACCTTTCCGAGATAAGGCGCAGTCAAAAAGACAGCGGAAACGATAGAGCCGAGTAGTACGAGGCAGACACATTGATTGACTGCTTCTCCTCGCGCGTCTGAATCTCTCGAAACGTGCAAGTGCCGCTCTGATAGGACAGCGAATAGATTTCACGACGAATCGAGCCCATGAACGCGGAAGCACTCGAGACCGATCGTCGGAGATGCCTCTAGGCTGCGAACGATCTTTACCGCCACGTAGCCCCACACCATTTTGCGTACGGACACGTTGAAGCATTTTATCCTATCCCATTGCTGATTGCTAGCACGAGATACGGTTCGATGGGCCAACGTCCCGATACTGCAACGATTTACCAGCAGGAAAAGTCGAATCTATACAAATGAATTCGAGACAACTTTCCTACTTCTTATAAAAATAAAATTTTCCTCGAATTGAACATAATCTGTTATCAATGGTATTCTAAAAGATCGTCGATATTAGGTTAAATATTAATAGAAAAATCTCAATGACCCAGTAACCTTTTCAATCAAGTCGCTCAGATCGGAAATACCACACCCCTGCCTCTCGAAAAAGCGATCTCATTGTTCCAGTTTAAAGTTTCCAAGAAGCTGTTTCGGTCCTCCGGCAGGAGAATGAACATTTCGCGGGCGAACGTACGAATTTGTATTTCGCCATTGAGACAGTATCTGTGCGGATTAATTCGCCAGCCCATCGCGACGGGTGAGCGAGTTTACAAGGAGCCCCGCGGGTTCCAACGATAGTCACCGGTAACGGGGTTCTATTAACGAGGAAAAAATGGTCTCGATGGTTCACCGAGGGAAAAGGGAGAGACCACCTGGTCGGACGATGGTGTCCCAATGCCTCGTAAAACGCGATTTTATTCGAGGTTGAACAAATTGAAACATAAGCCGCTCGTAAGTCAGTCCCTTCTTTTCATCCTGCCCTTTCTTTCTCCCTCGCTCCCGCTTACCCCGTGATTTTCCCCTCGCGATCCGCGTCGCAATACGCGACCCACCCATTCGTCTTTCCTTCATGAATTTCCTCCCCGGATCTTTTATTACGTCCCGCGAACACGACAAAGACGAGGTTGCGGCATTTACGCCGAGTTATCTAGACGCGTGAGATACGGGGAAATACCGATGCCATCGAAACCCGAATCCATTTCCCCTCGGTCATCTCGTTGCATAAAAATTTATCACCACCGGGAATATAATATCGTTGAAGAATCGTATGGTCCGGCCGCGATCGTTTATCGTCGGCTTTCGGCGCGTCGCGGGCAGCTCCAAACGGTTTTATTGCGCAGAATTAAAACGTAACGTGAGACGCGCGCGAAACGAGAAGCGAGATCCCGGAGGAAACCGTACCGGCCCGAGTGAGATAAAGTGAAATGGTATCGTAAAAAAAAGAATCGCGGTCGGCGGAAAATGGAAAATTTTCAGATGAGAAACTACAGGAGCAGCTGCTCCGTCGTGCCGAGGAGAAACTTCAAAACATAGAATTAGAGAGGGCATTGCTGCGAGGCGATGGAGAGCGTGTCGGCGGGTGCACAATTAAGAAGAGACGGCGTCCTTGTGAATTGAAAGCGTCAGGTCGCTAAAAGATCAAGAATTCCCTTCTCCGTTTTCCTATCCTTCCGTTGTTATTTTTAGCCGCACTCGCACCCGTTTGCCTATTCCTGTTTTTCCACCCTAACGTTCGGTGCGTGCTACCTCCACAGGTAATACTATAACTACACCGTGTCGCTGTCGAACCAGCGTAGTACAAAGACGCAAGTACAAAGAAACGAGAGGAACGGAAAAGCGAAGGTGGAACAGAGAAATATGAGACAAACGAGAAGAGGAAAGAAACGAAAAGTCTACGGAAAGGGGTAGAAAAATGGAGACCATTCTCTCTCCGATTCTCCTTTTCCTCTTTGCTCTTGGATTGAGGAGGCCTTTATGATGGGATACCGCTTTATGGGCGCTGCTATTATGCGTGCATCGCCCGGTCGAGATGGGCTGAAAAGGGGTTGGAAATGGCACGATGGTAGGGATCTGCACGGTTTTCAGTGCTCGAGGGGTAAGCGTGGAGAAGAAGCATCGATGGAAAGGGGAAAGATGGTAACGGCAGAGGCTAGGCGGGCTACGGAGTCGAAAGAGAGCTATGATTGTGCTTTGGGCCGCGGCCCCGACTATTGTCAGGATAATGAAGCCGAAGCGAGATTTCTCCCTTTTCAAGGCAGCGCGCCTAAGCGATATCTCGAATGACTGATTGTGAGATTCCTTTGGATCTTGAAGGGTGCACGTACTATGCGCCAGCACACGATAATCCTGTTCCCCCGTTTCGTACCGTACGAGTATTATATTGTTCTGATGTGAGAAGCATTGCCATCCGTGGTACCAAGTTCTGCAGTTCCAAGTTCACAGATTATTCGATGACGAATCAATTACTCGTGATAATTAACTGTATTATAGAATGATAACAATATCGTATTTTCCGTTATTAAGACAGGACAGAGAGAAAGAGATATTTTCGAAGAATCGTTGCTATTTTATACCAACTAAATCCCTGGGCTCCGTAATTAATATTAAATGCTAATAGCGTACGATAAAGAGGATCGAATATTAATTGCGAAATGATTTTCGCGAGATACGACGTACGCAGGACGGCGTCGACCGGTTTAACGCGCACCCGTAACCTGTTGATCTTTATAAAACTCGAAAATACGCTCGGATATCGCGTGAAACAGTAAAACGCGAGCCGGACTGGTCGCCACCTCCGTGACCGGAACATTTGATGCTAATTAACCGAAGGGTCTTAATTAACGAACGTCACGCGGAGGTCGTCGATGACCCAAAAACCCCGTATGCTTTCCGATGTAATCGAAACTCGCCACAGAACGTGGGAATTATTCGCTTCAACGTGATCTTCCTGCGTTAAAACGCACCGGGGGCTGTTCCGTAGTCACGATACGCAATGTTCGTGGTTTACATTTTCATTCGGAAATTCAAATTTTCCGTTGAAAATTGTAATTCAAATTTGCAGCATTCAATTTATATTTAAATTTTCAAATTCAGACACGAATATCTTAAAAACTGTTCAAATAAATGGAACCTGAAAATCTAAATTTGGGAACACACTCGCCCGTTCCGTGTCTCTAAATGTTACAGAAATAATTACTGGCGTGTAACCGTCGACTGGTGTGAACGCTGAAATACACCGCTTCGACGAAGAAAAAGAAGTCCGACTGAAACATCGGCCGACTTATTACGCGTGTTGCAACCTACAGTTTCACCTATCGCCGGCCGTACACTCTCGCATATTTTAAGCCGGCCATTTTTCAGCATTTACGCTATACGTCTACGTCGAATTTGCATGAACCAACGATCCCCAAGCCTTGTTCCCAGGCAAACTTTCGGCGTTTCTGCCCCGACACCGCTCGAAAGTCGCTTTCCGTTCTCCCCTCTGCTCTTCATCTTCGTCTCGCAACACGTCCGTCGTGATTGACCGTCTATTTCGTCCGGATTATAATCTCGGCTAATACCCTTAACGCTCTCCAGCTTACTGACCTCTTCCGCCTCCTACATACAGATATATTTCCGTAATCGTGGTTGGTACGAATTAATAGGTGAAACATCGTCCGGATTTTCGGCGGAAGAAAATATAATTTGTGGACAGTATGCATGAAAACTGGCACGCGTCCAATAACCGCGGTCGATGGTTTACGAGCTTCGTACGCGAGACTTTTAAGAATTTATTTTGCATCACTTATAGCATCGATTTTAATAAACGTTAAAGCCATTAATACCAAGTTATTAGAAGCTGCAAGCAACTAGACTTGAGTGGCTACATTTAATGGAACCAATAAATCTGTTCAATCACCGATAGGAAAAATGAGGGTTGAGAAACGTTGCTCTAATCCTAACGCACACCCGTCTTATTTATGCAGCAACGCCGTTTCGCACCGCAACGCTGAAGACCTTAACGGCTTTCAATTTCCGTTGGCCATCAATATTATTTAGTTTAGTTTGGACCACCGTCTCGCGTACCACCCGCCCCCCCTTCGGCATGCTTCTCACGCCTCCGCCAAGGAAATTACTTGTCCTCTCCTTCCTTCTCCCCCAATCCGACCCCTCGGCATCGCAACCGTCGCTTCGACCCCCGAGCTATCGGGATACTTCCTTTAAGGGTGTTTGTCTCCGAATCTTGCATCTCACTGTGTCCCCCGTTACCCTGCCAATACATAATCGAACGCTACCAGCCAACTTGGTATCTTTACACGTGGAGAAAACTTTGTCCGTCATACTATCGGTCGGAAACGATTCGAGCGAACTAAACTCGTTACTTTCCCTCGAGCAAAGCGTACGCGAGATTCATGAAAAAAAATTTATACTGAAATTTGCATAAACAATGAGATTTGTAATATACCCCCCCTAAATTCGACATTATCCCCGATCGCCTCTTTGGCCTCGTTTCGCGTTCCCGTTTACGTTTTACGTCACGTACCCGCGTCTATTTGCCGTACGATTTATGTCGACCCTCCGATTTCGCGTCCGTTGATTTTGCAACGCGAGACCTCGACAACGTCGTATCATTGATTCGCGACACGTATCCCGATCACAAAACGAACACGGACGATCATCAACGTCGTCGAATCGACAGAGATCGGGCAAAAACTCTTAATGAAACAACACTGGTAGTAACAGGAGCGGCGGCAACCCCGTTTTATATTTGATCTGGCCGAATTAGCGGTCCGCATGAAAACAGGTGCACCCTCGGCGATGAGCCAAGCGGTTTCCCAGACGGATTTTTCTACAATCCCCTCTCACCGGACCGCGCATACAGATGGCCGCGCCTTTCCTGAGATACTTTCTCAGACCGATACTGGCAAGACAATGGCGTACTTTGTGGCGCCGTGATTAAAACAAGAGGCCGAGCCGAACAGGGAGAACGAGAGGTGGGCCGGGCGCACAGGCACTCGGGCTTCTCTTTCCCCGAGTTTCACAGAGATAATGGGGGAGAGAGAGGTAAAAGGAGAAGCGGAGGCGCGAAGAAGCGAGAGAGGCGCTGGTTTACGGACAGAACAGGGAAGGCCAGAAATTGGAGAGAACGACGGTGTAACAAGAGAGAACGAGAAAAAGGGCAAAGCATAGAGAGACAGAGTTTGGAGTTCTTTTCATTACCAGCTAGCTCACCTCAACAACAATGCGAACCTCCGCACCGTACATCGCTATTTTAGCTTCTATTTGTGTTTAATACGTACGTACATATGTATGTACGTAACAGTAACTACGTACGTTCACATCGATGCCGAACCGTGCACCCCCGAATTATCTATATTTCGATGAGTTCTCATCTGACAAGTAAATGCCAGTCGATCGCAACATTGCCAAGTAACATATTCCCATAAAACGCGTATTTTAAATTTTGATTAAAATTGTTTTAATAACGACGTAATGCATCACTATCAGGATTGCGAATGGTATATCAGATACCGCGTGATCGAATCGCGGATCGGCTCGGACACGATAACGCGATGAATGGGCTGAATAATGATCAGCTAGTGATTATGCGTTGCCTATAACTTGGTTCGTGTCGAACACATCAACAGGAAAGTTCACCGACGAATGCGGTTTACGCACATTCAATAGAAAATCAGATATGATACGAACAACACCGAAGATTAAACGTTTGCTCTATGTACAACTAATAAGTTTTCATTAATATAAAAGAAATTTCGTCACAGAATTTAGTATTTTAGTAGCCAGTATTTTCGTATTTGACAAAGCATGAAATGTACAAATCAAGATGGACAGGACATTGGATCAGATTTCTAATTTATCAGCGACTAATCGATTATAGTAAAACAAATGAAGGAACGGTTTTTGAAGCTGGCGTTGTATGGCTAGGCGTTCCCTTCGTTGGGGAGTCCAAGTTGTCCCGCGAAAGTGGCGAAGAGCGGTTTAAGTCCGACTTACACGATATCTGCCCCGCACACTCAGCAGGCACTCTATTTCGCGACGCGATACTGTCCCGGCGTGGTCCGGAATCTGTATTAAAATTGCCGCAAACGGCAGACCGAGTCTCGCAAACACGTCGGCGAACGGGCAGTGAACCACAAAAAGACATCCGCGCGAACGCGATTAAGCATTACGACCGCACTGTCGAGGACAGGATAAGAAGCTTGTAGAACAGGACATGATTTGATACCCCTTCATCCCTACAGCTTCTATTTTTGATGTGTGTACGAGGCTAAGCAAGTGCTGACTCGATGAATTCAATTACTGATTTAACGCTATCTTAATTACAATTTATAATCGAATAATTCGACCTGTTATAAAATATGGCATATGAATCGAAACGCGAATAGATGCAAAATTAACAGAAAGAACGTATCGTTGCAATGTCTATAATAAAATCCAGTATTTTCCCGATACTAGTAACATTTTACAAATAACTTGCGTGCATTACGATGCAGTTACTAAAATTCCATCGAGATATCTCTCGGTATCGCTTACCAGCGGCTGTATTTTCATTTCACGCTAATAAATGGGCACGCAGGTAGTGCAGGCGCGTCAAATTATCTCGAGCCGCTTCATCCATTAATGATTACAGCGTTAGGGTCGTTCATCAGGTACGGATTTATCGCAAATCCATCGTGAATTACCACCTTCCCATTGGGTTTTTCAATGTTCGCGGATCCGGTGGCACCTCGCTTCACCGCGAGCCGCCTATCCCCGAAAGCTACGTCAACTTGCAAATTTCCGGACGACGCGCGCTATCTTGCTCTCTATACTGCGGACTATTTGTGATCTACGAGGAATTGCACCTTTCTGACCCGGGGCTATGTTTGGGCAGGACAGCTATTTCCGATTTTGATAAATGCCGAAGACAGACGGCTCTCCTAACTACATCATTGAATACTTGATCGAAAAGATCTGATGCAGTGTTGTTCAACTTGACCTCACGCATCACCAGTGCAGATATGTATACATATATGTATAGATAATACAGATGTATGCATAATGTGTACATATCCTGGGATACAGAGTTCACAGAGCGGAACGTTCAAATGTTTTCTCGAATGCATATTTTTCCCTCGTTTTTTCTAGACTGGGGCCGTTGCGATAGGACGAGGGGGGCGAGAAACGAGGAATCGACGTTTCGTCTCGGCGACACGAGATTAAAACCGAGTGTTTCTCATATTTCGACGCGCGGTATTAATACCTGGGCTCCTCTCCTTTCAAAAGCGACATGACTATCGTTCCGGTCACGTCGCTTCCGCGTCGCAAACGCGAGAAAAAAAAGAGACAAGATGAGATTCGGGAGAAATTCCAACAAAGTCGCCGCTGCTGCCTGCAGAGGCGGAGGAGTCGTCGTAATATTTGGCCCGCGATCGACGTCCCGTAGGCGTTCTTCTCGCGATTCCGGGAGAATCGATTTAACGCGAGGAACCGGTATGCATCTTGCACCTTCGACGCCAGTGACAATCAATTTGGAGCGTACGGGGTGGACCGTCTGCGGAGGATCGTCGCAGCGGCTCTCATTCGCAAGCAGGAAAGTAACGCCGGCTACGTTCCGGAAATTGAAAGTCGGTGACGTGACATCCGCCGGAGCCTCCCTCGCTTCCTTCAGAAATTTCACATTAACGAGCAGAGCCAAAAGTCCCGCCATACTCGCCGACACTTGCCCCTCGTTCCTTCTCCTTCGCGTTCTTGTTTTCCTACCTCGCTTACTTTCTGCGAGCGCGAAACTCTATCGGAGGGGGACTCGATTTCGCCAAGTAACACGACGACGCGATGCAACGCGACGCGACGAGTTTTTTATTAAATTCCACCCCCTGTCGATTCTTGGTAGCTCGCGGCGACGATCCGGCCGTTATAATCGATTCGGCCTGATTCCGGTTAACGGCCGTCATCCAAAGTTTACCGGCGCGCACACCCTGCGAACAAGCCATCCCGCGTTCGCGTCAGACATCAACCCGGCCATTACCCGCGAAACAACATAAACCACACCGCGAAGAGAAACGTTTCGTCCCGATGCCGCAGCTTGTTCCCGCATTTACCCCGCACGCCTCTCTGACAAAATTCGCAGCACAAGGCGCGCGTTCCCGGGATGAAATTTCGCGGCGTGTCTGGCGCAGTTCGAGTCAAGGAGATCGAACGCGTACACGATGACTCCTTATACAGCGTTCTCACTCGACAGTCGGACGGTTCTATCAGAAATTTAAACTACGAAACGCAATTTTCTTAGCTACCATTTAAGCTCGCCTCGCAGTAATAACTACGTTCGTAGCAACAAAAAACTGCCAACGAAAGCAGCGAGAGAATTTCGTCCTGGAACGCGCTGCAACCATTAACTATTTTTACCTCTCTTAAGCTAGCAGGACCAAATCAGCAGAATCACATCGGACCTATTGAAATATTTAGTACTTATTTTGTACTAATTTGTACCACAAATAATAATTTTGTACCTCCTGCCGTTTTCAAAAAAATCGTGGCGCTGCTAGCTTAATATTAAGCTGGCAGGACCAAAAGTTAAAATTAATGAAAATGACTAAATCAAAGTTGATACTTTAGTGCTGAATTTGTACTAATTTGTATCATCAAAAGAAATTTTGTACCTCTTACCGTTGTCAAGGAAATCGGAACGATGCGAGTTTAACGTTAAGCGTTACGTTCCGAATTTGTCTAATAGGCTCAATTATCTGCTGCGAGCTCGTGCTCTATTTACTCCTCTGATGAAATAATTAAATCTTGAACGTTATCTTGTAACCAACGTTCGATCACGACGTATCAGTCTAGAACACATATCAAGCCAATCTTTCTCACAGACGATCAGGATTGAAACGACTCGTTCGGGCGGGCCACGGTTCCGCGTAACGCCCACCGTATAACGGGTGTCCCGCAGAAGACGACTTGGGTCGAGAACGGAACCGGGCAGCAACGTGTGGAATGCGACGGAACGTGTGTTAGAGGCTGATTGCGTCCGGTCGAGATGATTGCTTTTCTCTCTCTATCAGGTCGTCTCTCTCCTGTGACTATGGCCAGTGCGGACACACAGGAACCGAACAACTTGGTTTGCGCACGTGCACGTTTATCCAGAAACGATTACCGCACCCGCGCAGCGAGCCAATGTTTCAATATTCCGATAGTTTATTCGTCTGGATCGATGCTTCTTACCCGGCGCGAAGTCACCTGGATTTTGGTCAGCGCCACCCTTGCTTTACGAAACGAAACAAATAAATTTGTTCTTTATCCTAAACAATTGTTGCTAAGTAGAAAATAAGTGAGCGTAATTAAACGACAAGCCTGCCAAATTATTTTGGGTTTTCGGTCGAAGAGATAACGTCCGAGATCGTAAAGAGAAGATGCAAGACGATTCGAGCAATTAAATCCTCGCGAGTAAACAAGTGGATCCACGATTCCCTAATCGTCAGCTTAATCAAAACTCCGACAGGGCGCGTCAAATTGCTCTGTCGATCCTGCTTTTCTCTTGCAGGCTGGAAGCTGATTTAAGGAGGCAGCAAGCTTAAACTCGGTGGGCGCGCGTTTAAAACGGAGAGAGCGTAGGAAGCGCGAGAGAATGAATTTCGACGTCGCGGGTGAAACAGTGCATATCCCTGAACTACTCGAAATTGATCCTAATCCGTAATCCGGCTTGTTCCAGCCTCCTCCGTCTGTTCTCTCCCAAGGTACTTAGCACCCGGGACGACGAATCGGGCGAAACGGAGGAAACGATGCCCGGGGACGGGGAGAACAAGGAATGGATAGAGGAGAGAAAGAGAGACGGGCGGAAGAGGGCGGAAGGAACGCTTGCGTTTCCAACGCGGGAGCCACTTATATTCGGAAGGCCAGCCGGTGCGCGATGTTCCGTGCATTATGCATGATACGTCGCTGCTTAATGCTCGTCCAAATTGTAGCCGGTCGATCTGAAATTTCTCTGCCGCGCCTCGCCCCGCCGCTCGCCTCGCGTCCACGCGTTACAAATGCTAATCCCACTCGTAACCTTAATTAACGAGCGATACTTCAACGTAAACCGTGACTCGGATTTATGTGTTTATCGTGGATCATTTTATTTATGGCCACTTGACAAAACGACCAACTACTTGGAGCGAATAGCGAGATGACTGACTCTGACAATGAGCTTCGTACTGTACATACGGCTGGCGACGATTGATCGCGATGCATTTTTTTAATTGACGGCAAAAGGATTTCATCATCGCACCGTATATCAACGGATCGGATCGAGACGAACGTAATCCTTGCAACACCGGCTGATCATACTCTCCGGGGAAGAGTAAAACTTTTAATCTAGATTTGTCGCGCCTCTCTCTCTCTCTCTCTGTCTCTCGTTTTTTACGATAGTCGATCGCGTGAGCTGTTACATGGCGTCGCTTTTATCTTCTCGCGGGATCCCTCGTTCATCACGAAAACCATATTGGGAACGCCGGTCGGGCTCGTCGCGTCGTCCTCGTGTCCAAACGGAACGGAGGACACAAGACCGCCGAGCGGGGATAATTAATCGCGAGATCCGCCGCGAAGACGCGTCGGAATTATTCGTCGATTAATCGCGATCGTTAGTCGAGGGCCCGTTTACAACCGTCGAGCCAATACGTTCTTCGCGGTGTACGGTGGTAGGAGAAACTTGGAAAGTCCTCGGCAAAATTTCAGCCCGTTTTCAGCCGACGAACAGCCTTAATTAATCCCGACTCCTACCCCAATCGCTTCCCAGCACGAGCAACGTTTAACCGCCCCCAAATCAATTGTGCGAGGCTCTCCGGTTAGCCGAGAGAGAAGTTGTTGGATGGAAAATCGTTCGATGCGCGCGTTCTTTGGCCTCCCTGGAGATAATCCAAGTTGTCGAGAGCATCGGCCGACGGTTCGTCAAATAGCGAAACGAACGGGAATTAATTATTCATGGACGACCAGTGTCCGACATTAAACGCGAAGCTACGTCGTCACTTCGTAACGCTCCAGCAAGAGTCTCGTTTAACATGATTGTAGGAGAACAACTCTGCTGCCGCATAAGGAGACTCCACGTTCGTAACCGTAAATATCCGTGCACATGCCCTTTGCATTCGCAACATGGACGCAGTGGTCACAATTAATGCGATGGACGCGCAATCGAACTCGCACTTGTTCGCGTCGCCCCGATCCGCCTCCCTTTTCCGCGTTTCCTTCTCCTGATTCGCATCGATTCACTTTTTTAATGCGGGACTGGCTGGCAGGCGAGAAAAACTCGCGAAGCACGGTGCAATTGAAACGAATTTAAAAACTACGCGTATACTCGTAAACAAGAAAAATTACCGGCGCAGAGAAAAATCTGTGCTGGCGCCACGCAGCGCCTTGGGAAACCGTTTAACGAGCACCAATTACGCAGCGGGCAACTTACGGTACGCGCAGTATGCTCAGTTGCATACAACAATTTCCTCCGGCAAGTTCGTAACTGGAAAGGTGGAAAGTTAAGCGATAAACGTTGGGGCTCGGAAATTCGTTTACCAGCCACGCGGTATATTCTCCTTAAGTAGGTAGCTACGTAGCTACCGTACGGTGTACGCCGTGCCGTGCCGCCCGCGTCCGTCGCGTCGCCAAGACCCAAAGGGCGAACAATCAAATCGATTTTATCGATCCTCCAAGTCTGGTCCCTCGTCATCTTGTTCCCAATAATCGCATATTTGAGGAACGCGGTCATGATCTCGTTCCACCGTTCAAGTAATAAATTTCTTACGCTGTAAATTGCTCGAATCTCTCTTATCTCCCGCCTACAAGCCTATCGATCAGCCTCACTGGCTCTCGGGAGTTCAACTTATAAATCGTATTAACCACTTGTTTCAACCACGAGACTTCCCGAGTAACAGTCTCTATTGATGTAACTGTCACGAACTTTTAGAAGTTTTATTCCTATCGGCTGTAGCATCGGCGTTGTGAAAAGTCTTTTTCATCAATCGTCCCCCTAAATAATCCATTCCCTGAGAGGCCCGACCACTTGCCCAATTCTTTCCCTTAATTCAATTGCATGCTATCATGAGCAGAGATGGCCGATTTTCGAATCGTCGTAACGTCGATCTCCCATTCCATTATAGACCGCGATAGCATCTCGATATTCCGTAAACAATGGTGGCTTGATATCAGACCGACGACTACTACTACGAGAGTTCCTCGGGCTGCGCTCTATACGTACGTATGGATACATATATATGTAGGACGCGGAGTGAACCAGAGAACGGAGGATTGTGCTCGAGTAGAAAGACGGACGAGAGCGGAGCAGCGGGAGGAGGAAAAGCAGAAGGAGGTGTTGGAGGATCCTTATCCCTCTTATCCGTGCGCTCGCACTGTTTCCATTCCGAATCCACCAGCAGGGATTACTTAACTGGAGAAATTCATTCGACCGAAAAGAGACTACCCTCGGCCGTCCTTCTTCGAACGGTTGCCCTCGTTCTCCGGGCGCACCCCGATCGGGTCCGCGAAATCAAAGTCTCCTCGGACCGTGCTACTCGAAAAAACGTTACCGGAAGAATCGTTATTTCGCGAAGCCACGAATAGCGGAACGGTGGTCACCCGGCCGTGAACTAACATTTCTCTCCGTCATTATTTTTTTCCCATCCGCTTTCCACGTCCCGCTGTAAAACGCATGGGAAGTTACGTTTGAAACACCCGCGCGATATCGTTACATTTTCCCGATAGAAACGAATGTGAAAAGTATTGTACTTTAAAAGCATATAAACTATAATATAGATAAGTACATCGAATATCTTTCTATTTATTCGAAACGTTCGTTTCGTAAGATCTAATTTAACGACGAGAACAACGAAACAAAACGCCGTGCGTGAAATCGATTCGAATTCGATCGGCACGATGGTGCACGCGCCGGCTACCACGTATCTCATTCTGGGTACGAAAATTTCGCGTGCACAGCAGCGCATCTACATTTATTCCCGGTGGTCCGTGATAAGTCGGGGTCAGTTCGATTTCCGCCAACTATTTCTGACGAATTCCAAGGCGGCGCGAACCAAACCGGAGAAAATGTTTCGAGTGGAAAAAGAAACGTAGACGGGGCATGTCAAAGAGTTATTGGTAATTGCGCCGGCCTTTTCGGACCATTGCCTTTGATAGCTTCATACTTTACGGAATCGAATGGGAGACCGCATTCGTGTCTAGCCCCTCTTATATACTGTCCCACTAAAATCGTGGCCCGAACAATAGATAATAGGAAGAATATCCGGCGTGTCCAGGACGCGACCGAAGAGAAGGATCGTTTGCTACGCACTCTGATATTCACCTGGCGACCACGTCCCCGCAGATATTTTCATTCCGACGAGGCAACCGGCTCCTGTTACCGACTCGAATAAAAACAATTCCACCGAAACGTTCCCGATGCAATTAACACGATGGACGTTTCCAATTACCTGTCCGAGTAATTCAGAAGAGCAGCGATCAAGCACGTCGAATACATTTTTTCTCAAGGCTAGAAGGCGGCAGCTAAGAAGACGCTAAATAATTAGTGGTCCGGAGCAGGTTTCGAGGCGGCAGTTAAGCAGGTCGGTAGGTTACACGGTAGCTAAGCAGCGCAGGGTTGATGGAGGCACCGAGCGGTATAAGCGCGTCGCTATGTAAGAACCCGCCCCTGCCTCTTCCCACTAAGTAGATGCTTGTCAGCGGAAACTTAATTAAATATCCAAAGTGGATGCCGGAATTACTACAATTAGTATGACGGCTTTCCGGGGCCCACCCTTTATTACCCCCGGTTAGTCCCGTCCGTCCCGTTCACGGGTATTACTACTTAATGTCTAATAAATGTCACGCCGTCCGAATGTCGTACGTTACTTCTTTTCTACCTGACTCTCCGTGTGAAGGAATTTCGGGGCATCTCCCCCGGTAGGGACACGAGGGGGTGATAACTGGAGCTAACGAACTCTGAACACGAAAGTTAGCTCATAGTTGTCGACACCGTTGCGCTCGAAATTTTTCGACCGGCCAACTCCGTACCGACCGAGCGGACGGGGGGGGGATGAATCGCAGGCAAGGATAGGGGGTGGGTAAATTAGTTGAAACGTTCGAAAAGTTCCCCGGGAAAGTTACTTGCGACGATAGCATCTTTGAATGAAATTTTAATTAATTATCCAGCTGCTAACCGGTCGGGCTTGTCAAATTGTTTGATTAATCTACGGGATTCTGCTTGGCTAGGACCAAGGTTAAAATCCGAGAGATTTATCGCCGATGGGACTGTTCCTCCGCGCGCACGCTACTCGAGACGATGTTCACGGAGACGTTTGATCGTTCGATGGTGTTACAAGCAGTACCCGGTACTTTGCTGAACTGGCACGTAAATACGAGCCAGAAGGACTTTCTTTTCTCGTTCCAAGTGGTACTCCATCATCTCTACTCGAAGAAGAAGGGAGAGAGGGTGAGAGAAAGAGAGCGACGGACAAGGTAAGGAAGCAAAATTACAAAGAACGAGCGTAGAAGCGGAGCGTCTTTTGTCTCGCCTGAGATTTTTCCCTGCGATTTAATTGCGGGGAAAGAATCGTCGCAACGGCGTGCGATGAAGAGAGATGTCCAGCCGTTTATTGCAAATCGAACGGGAATCGTTCTACCGATGAATGGTACTCCAGACACTCGGAACGATCTCGACAAACGGATGAAATTACAGCTGAACGATCTATAATCGAGTGTCCGTTCGACGTCGACGACGGCGCTACGCTGAGGGCCACCGTCGAGTGGAACGATGAAACTGAAAAGGAAACGCGCACTCGAAAAAATGTCCAAGTCTATCCCTTACGCCGCGGTTCTTGTTTCCCTATCTGTCCTCGACTTTCATCGTCTTACATTTGCATCTCGTAAATTGTGCACCAGCCGAGCGGTAGATTCACCCTGTCGAATTTTCGATTTCGCTAACGGTCTTTCATTTTGTGCGAATCGAAAGGATCCCCAGTCCCGCGACGAGAGCGCGAGGGATGGAAATAATGGTTTGCCGAAGAGAGAGAGACAAAAGGTAAAAAGAAAAGGAGGTAAGCGATACAAGAGAACGGTTATAGCGATATCTATTGGCGCGGGAAAGGAACGGTTTACAACAGAATATTGTTCCGCCTAAGTCGTTCTCCAATATTTCATCAACTTTCTTATTCCTCCCTTTCCACCGCCTTCCGCGAGTCCACGTCGTTTTTTTCACGGTACCGCCCTGTTACGCGGCTCCTACCATCTACCCTGCTCCACATTGTTATCCTTCTTATAAGAAACTCTGTTTGGTCTCGGGGTGACGGCGACGAAAACCAGACGCGCGGAGCGTGCCTAAAGTATTTCATCAAAAATTCACCGCTAAGGACACTTTATTTTGTCAGCGTAATACCGTGATCAGAGTACACGAAGGTAACTCGATGCTTCTGTCGTCGTGAACATATTAATCTGCCGGGCGAACAGACATTACAGAAATTCCTGAACGGAGATCCTACCAAAGTTGCCAAGCAAATATGATAGAGAACCAAAGTTCTTCCACAAACGTTATCACTTAAGCCCTCGAGTTTACAGAGTCGGCCAGAGTCGAGGCGAGTTTTGTTCCACGAAAATGAAATCGGGATGAAATTAAGCATTATCAGTCCATTTCGGTCGGGAATTTCATATCCAGCGAGCGAGGCGCGTCGATTTGTTCCGCCCTATCGTAGGACAAACGTTCCCGCGGCGAAAAACGTTTGGCGAACGGGCAAATAGCGGTCGCGAGGACCAGCACGGAGAACCGGAGCGCGTAACTTCGTCAGGAACAATAAAAATTTTAGTACTGCTGGTCGGGGTTATTGTATGGACAGCGAACGCTCTACTTGCGGGCGAAACGGCTGAATTACGAAAGTATAGAGGCGAACAGCAAAAAACGTGTACACGCACACGTGCATGTGTATGTATGTATATCTACGTACCCTCCGGGGTAATTTCGGGTACAGCACGGTGTAAATATACATCATCTCGTAGCACGACGATGTAACTCGGGCGCGCGTTCCGAAAATATTCTATAACGGGAAGCAGTGCGCGTATATCGCTCGTTTCGTACGGCGCGCGTACGCCCGCGCGGAATCACTCAATGTAGGTGCGCGTACACGCGAGGAAGGAACGCGGTGGCAAGCCGCGACGGTTGGTGCGCGAAAAAAGAAGCAGAATGGATATAGGAAAAAAAAAAAGAGTCCTTGGCTTTTCTACCTGATATTAAAGAGCGCTTTTAGCAGGAGTAATGAATTTTAACGGTAGATGTGCCGCCATCGTTGTCCGCCCGCGCGCCGTCGCACGACCGACGTAAGAAATTGCGCTCGCGAAATTATTTCCTTTATAAATCAGCGGCCATACGTTTCGACGTCGTCCCACCTTACCTCGCATACCATTCTCCGTCTCCCTTGCCCCTTTAGCTGTCTCTCCGTCTCTGAATAAGACGTCTCCATCCCGAACGGAGTCGAGAGAAATGGTCAGGGTTTATTAACAATACGTTATCGGTTGAAAAATCTCGTTGGGTCTCACGAGGAATTGCAGCGGATACCGAAGCGCCCGCAACCGGTGGTAATCCGTAAAAGAAAACGAAGGAACCAGGGAAAAGGATTACCACTATTCTATTGTATATCTGAGAAATCTAGATTTTTGCCTCGTTACAGAGACGAACAATTTCCTTGGACCAGAAGAGAACGAAATGGGACATCGATAAGGCGTCAAGTTCAAGAAGTTATTATAAATGATAGCGATGAAATGTTGAATCGTTTAACACAAATTACCGTGGATTTCGCATTTAAGAACCAATTCTGTTCCCAAGTGAAATATGGAGCAGATAAGGCCCATTGAGAAACCTGTGTCAACGCGAGGAGATAAGAAATAATATCGCTACCGATGAAAGAAGCTTACGACACAACCGGTTACTTAGGGGAAGAAGAAGTTTCGAGGAAACGGACCAAAGCGATTGTTTGACGTTCAGACAACCCTGAAGACCGCGACACGAGGGCTTCCGAGTCGAGTGGAAGCTTCATGGAAGTGAATCTTTCGACGGAGAGCATGGGACACGGAGAGAGACAGGGGGCGTCCGGCATGAGGCTTGATTTGGTACCAGAATAGCGATGGTGGGGATGTAGTAATTTGTCGGCTTGGGAAGGCGGCTGGCTCCAAGCTGATAACAGGGGGTGGTCCATTCTCCTCTGATTCCGCCACCTCCGTTCATCCCCGTCCTCCTCGTTTGAAACCCTTCCTCCGGCTGAACACCCAGCCACCACGTCGCAACCCTGTCTGTTCCACTTGCGAGTATGCCAACCCATGGATCCGCGTAAGACGTCCGGTCTTCCAGGCAGTGTCTCGGATGTGCACGTGGGAAAAGGCGACAGTATCAAGAGGCGCGGGACGAGACACCGGGGGATTTTCCATAATCGAGCCGTGTACTCGCCTTTCGTTTATGACTCGCGCCAACTTTCAGCCGCGATCTTACCCCAGCTTTTCTCCGAACGCCGCGCCGTGCCGCGATAAAAGTAATTCCCGCCCGGGATCCCGTAATAATGTCGGGGCTCACCGATACTGCGGGTCGATTAGCGGCAAGGAAGAGTAAGAGCGAACAACTACGACGGACGGGGCGGAGGAACTCCTTTTAATTCGACGGAACAGAGTCGACGAGGCAAGTGCCTGCGACGAATAAACGGTGCGAGTGCCGTGTAAACCGGAGCAAATAAATCGAACCTTGCGGCGTGCCACCCGCTCGTTCCATTCAAGCTTTGCCGCGCGCGTCCGAATTATTTCGATCGAAACAAATGGAGCATGTAACAAGAGTAACCTTAATTCCGGGGGAATCCACTTCGGTGGAGTTGAAATTCTTGAGCCGCCTGGCTGACGACGAACAAAGTTACCTTTCTAATCTCGTTTCGAAGCTAAAGCGACTAGACGACTTGTTCCCAAATTTATTCTACCAGAAGCACTTCTGAGCCTGCGTTTCAATCGCCTCGCCGCGGTCAGTATCCAAATACAGATCGCATATTCGACAACATTTCTTACGCGACAATTCGCCTAGCTACCGTTTCTTCTCAATTCACGGAAAAATCATTTTCTCAAGTTCTTTTTAAACTTCTGAACAATCTCTACGAACGACCCATTTAGGGTGGCAGTAACGTTGCCAACTCCGGTGCTTAATTTCTTAATAGACCGACCTTACGGCGACCTTACTTTTAAAAATTCCATGGTGCCGGACAAGGGGGTATGTAAGGTTCGGGTAACGGCGTCCGATGTAAAATTTCATAAGGGCCTCGGAAGAGCCAGTTTCAAGAAACTACGGGCCGGTTAACACCAACGAGGCTACCGAAGAGGCTCCGAGAGTTAGTATCTTTAATATGTCTGACGTATGCAGCAGTTAAATTAAAGCTCTCCGAAAGCTCTCACCTTGTTTCAGCCCCGTACGTTAACTCAGGGCTCACAGTAATATCGCATACCAAACCCCAGGGCCGCTCCCTACTTTTCCTCTTGTTTTATTCGGGCTAACTACTTCAGCCGTGCTTTCAGCCACAACAAATTTTTTTCATCACCCGCCTTTTTACCCGCCCGATAACAGCCGTGGTTCTCGTAATAAATTCTAATTAAAGAGATGTTTCTCCGGTGTTGTGTATCACAACAGGGCCAAGATAATTAAAAGGGTAGCTACCTTCGTTGATCCTTATTCATCGAATCGAACGTTCCCAGCAGAGTTAACTTTCGAAAGAATACAAAGTTACGATTTACGCCAAGTTTCCTCGTTGCCGTTCCACTGTTTCTCTTTCCGTTTATGCAACTGGGAAGCCCGAAACGAACGACATTTCACAGAGAACACCGACCAGACCCATTCCCTTTTCGCTATCGTTGTCATCGAGTTCCGCGAAACTAACTTCTCCACGTCACCACTCGCTGTCGGAACAACCACCAGCGAGCGCGCAGCAGCCGGCTGATACCCGATGCTGCTTGCTTAGACATTCGCTACTCAAATATTCCTAGGATCTACGTAGTCTTCCATGTGTTTGCCTGAATCGTGGGTATTCACGGACGCAGCGGGAAACAGGCGCTAATACTCGCGCTTAGACGTTTTACGTATACGAGCTTAAGCTGCGTTCTCACGGAACATCATTCCCCAAGGACGTCTGTAATCGCGCGAATTTAATGCATCAGCCTGTTAAACTAAACATCGGCTCACCGGAAAAATGTTAACTCGCGAGACCGATCGAACGAAATATCAGACATTAATGCCGGGTGCGGACCGACGACTGCTGTCGGATACTTGATAAAACCGCAAGTGTCCCACGTACTAATTTAATTTTCTCTTCATTTTGTGTATCACCATTAGTTACTCAATAATGAAGCGTGCGTAACACCTAATCGATCCATTAGCGCTGGAAAGAGGAAAGCTTTTCGTAACCCCAGGCACTTCAACTAACGTTTGTGGCTTCTGATTAATCAACAACTGGATTGGTATCGTATTTAAACACCAATAAACTATATACAAAGGGGCGGCTCGCGCGGCCGCAACATCAATGAAACGAATTACATTGAGGCAACTGTGTGTCGTATTGAAAAGCTGCTTTAATCGTCCGACTCACGTTTACGCTGTTGTATGCTCTCTGCTTGCGGTCAAAAGGAACGCTGGATCAGCGTCCAGTGTGAACGCGGCGTTAGGAGCGTATCGGAATAGATTTCGTAGAGGAGGCACACAGACGCGTGGGTACATGCCGATATATACCGACGAAACGCATTCTACTGACTGTCAGACCGACCCCCTGCGGGTACAGAGAGCTTTTTAGTGAACTGTCAAACTCTGCCGAACCACGAATTACTCATTCCAACGCGTGCCCCGGCGATGTAGTCCCGCAGCGGTGCCGGGTCCCGGATCAAAGACCCTACACTGTGTGTACCGTGGACGTGGATTTGGAAATATCGATCTTGGTCAGCGACACGTTCGAGAATTGGTGAACCACGCGAATGAACGAGTGAATGGACAAGATTGATTGACCGATAGATGAGGCCGGAAGAGAATACCGATCGTAGGCCAATAAGCGTCTATCCACCGATTAGAATATGTTTGGTCAACCCGATCCTGGACTTATGTTCGGTAAATGAATTCCTGTTCACAGTTAAGTCGATTGACGCTGATTGAGGTCAATCTGACTGTCAATTGATAAACCCAGTTGCAGCTTAATGAATCTTCTTCGATCGCAATCGAATTATAAGATACAGAACGATTTATCATTTTTGTTCGGTTTCATATTCAGTCCCAAATCCCAGACCGAACAGCGGCATGTCGTATTATTCACTTTTACTTGTTTCAAAGCGAGATAAGTCTTAAGGATGTATTGGCTATACAGTCAATCCCAAAAGTTTATGCACTTTAGAAACGCATATTTTAAAAAAAAATCAGACGTCGGAAGAATATTGCTAATAAT